>NC_071352.1:8140000-8440000 GCF_027744825.2 Synchiropus splendidus
CCGTGACTCCACTGCGATGTCCTTCTTTCCAGCCTATCAGATCACGTTCAGGAAGAACTCGTCGACCGGCAACGCCGCCACCGTTGACGTGCTGAGCCCCAGCGCTCGCCAGTACACGGCAACCGGACTGAAGCCAGAGACGGTTTATGTCTTCCGCCTCACGGCTCAGACGAGGAAGGGGTGGGGGGAAGCGGCCGAGGCGCTGGTCGTCACCACAGAAAAGCGAGGTGCGGCGTCTCTTACATCCTCGTGTTTCACAGCCGCAGGCATGTTGAGCCAAAGTTTTTAAAGCCCCGGAGCTGAGAGATTATGAAACGTCGCCTAATTTTAAAATGATGTGTTGCTGTACCAGGCTGCATTTCGGTGGGTCAGTCATGTATGAAATGATTTTTGCTGCCCCCGTAAATATAAGTTTAAAATTCCACTTCAGGAAGGATATAATCCCTTACGTCTCCATATTTGGAATTGTGAAGCTTAATCTGTAATCTCTGTGGTGATGACTCCTGCAGCGCGACCGCAGCCCACCAGTCGCCCCGTGGTGCCTCAAGAGGAAGTCCAGGCTCGGCGAGTGCTGTTGTCATGGGAACCAGGCAGCGACGGCCTGTCGCCCGTGCGTTACTACACGGTCCAGTACCGAGAGCTCCCAGACAGCAACTGGACCGTCCACTCCGCGTCCGTCCGCCACGAAACACACTCCTACACAGTGGACAGGTAAAGAATGAATTCAGAGCTCATCGCGTCCGACAGTCTCCATGACTCACGCTCTTTGTTCTGTTCTGTTTGTGCAGATTAAAGCCCTTTACTTCCTACCAGTTCCGCGTGAAAGCCACTAATGACATCGGCGACAGCGAGTACAGTCAGCAGAGTGAAGCCATCACGACTCTGCAGGACGGTAAGAAGTTGTACAAACAGATTTAGGTCAGGAATCGAACCGTTTCAAAGTGTGTCAGTGTCCCCTGAAGCGTTGTTTATGTGGCGAGTCTTGTGTTCATTTCCAGCTCCGGACAAAGCCCCGACAATTCTCTCTGTGACACCGCACACTACTACATCTGTGCTGGTCCGCTGGCAGGTACGAACACGACCGCTGGGATCATACATGAATCAAAATCTTCTGTATTAATACAGGCTTACATCCAGCCTTCCCTCCCGCACTCCAGATGAATATGCTTTTCCACAGAGCTTCTCTGAAAGTGAACAGATAGTACATGAGAATGAATACACCATCAGATGTATAACAAAGGAGACACTGAAACCTGGGGTTTCCAAAAGGAGACGAATGGTGATGAACAGGGGGATTTATGGGGAGAGGTGGAGCCTTCCTGGGTGGAGAGTTAAGCCAATCAGTTCTCAGGTGCGAGGCGGAGCCTCGGAGTGGTTAAACCAATAGCGAAGCCCGTTAGAGGGCTCCGCACGTATTCATAGAACTGAAGTTACGTTCAGTAACTATTATTTCTCAACCTTTTTGATCTCATCTTTCCCAGAACAAATGGGCCCATTCAATAGAACTGACTCATTACTCTTGATTTCATTTGTGATCAATAACCATATTTAATCTGCTTGTGAAATGACATGAAACCATGTGATCATTGTAAAGATATTTGTCATTGAAACCAGAAGCAGATCCAGGTGTGAATTATTCATTAAATTTACTAAAGAAAAAAAATACACCTCAAGCAAACTGCTGAGAAAATTTGAAAAACTGAATAAAATAAATATGATAAAACCATGTCATGAAATAAAAAGAATATATTTTATTTAAACTCCAAAGAAGATGTAAGTTAAGATTAAATGAAAGTATCATCATAAAAAATAATTTTCAAAACTGCTTCGACAGGTGCTTTCATGAACAGTTTTTACTGTTGAAGGGATGACATCACTTTCTTTATCATTTTTTTCTTTTCAAGAATTTAGAACTTAGTCAAATGAGCCGTAAACTGTCCTGAACTCCATTGTTGTTTACTGTGTAGAGATTTGCAGGTGTCAAGTCAATTCAGTGACACATTACTGCCACCGTATGTGGCCAATGTTAGTATTAAAAGTGTGTAAAAACAAAGGTGGAAAACAAAACAACTTTTAGCGGCCCTCAAGGAGGCACTCACGGCCCAACCAAGATGTACACAAATGAAAACAAATCGATGAAATTGATTTTATTTTTTATTAGATCAGCATTATTTTGTAACATTTTCATTATTAGTTTTATTTATGAAACACATTTTATTTTAATGGTTGTTTGTCAATATTCTATAACATACTATATGATATACTATCACTGTATCAATTCATAGTTTTATATATTTATTTTCCATATTTAAACATATATTATGTACTTCTATATTTTTTGATGGGAAATTTGATATGACATATTTTTATACTTTAATATTGATAAAATAAATACACGTAAATAAATGGAAAAATGTTTATCATTGTCCCCCAAATTGGGTTACTGTAAACAATGTAGTTTATGTTAAGAAATTCAAAGAGATTGATGGTTATAACTAGTAATGTGCTCATGAGGCTTCACGAAACAGTGGCCTCATTTTCAGAGCCCACTACATGGCACTCTCTGCCCTAAAATCTATGGATTTTTAACTGTTCCAATGACAGCTTTATTTTAAAAACAGTGCCACCTACTGAGTTCTGAAGGTGGAGACACTAGTTCGTAAAGCCTCATCAGCCCATCTTAGAGCAGACACTGCCATCTAGTGGGCTCTGCAAATAATGTTTCATGAAGCCTCATCAGCCCAAAACTACTTAAAACCATTTCCCCCCAACAAATACAAACGTTGACATAGCAATATGATAAAGTAAGTTCTGTTTTTCAGCCTCCGTCTGAAGAGCACATCAATGGTGTCCTGCTAGGGTTCCGGGTCCGATACCGGGAGTTGAACTACGACCGCGTTCGCAGTTTCAGCGTCCGCACAGTGAACAGTCCCTCCAACAACTGGGCGGACCTCACAGGTGAGTCGACTTCCTGCACACTCCCCAGAATGGATGTTACCCACCCAAACTTCCTCTTCATCTGTCCACCAGCTCCGTACAGCGTCAGGAACTTGAGCGAGTCCTCACTCACCCAATATGAACTGGACAGTAAGTTTGAAAATCTCCTATATTTCCTCTTAATCTCTTCGCCCATTTGCAACCGCGGTTTCCAAAAAAAAGAAAGAAATACAATGATTCCAGCTTCCCACACATTGCTATCCTCAGAGGGGCCACAGCTCTCTGATACCATGTGTGTACATCTCTTTAATCTTCCCAAGCTGTCCTGTCGTTACTTCTCCTAGTTTTAATCACGGACAAATCTTCGAAGCACAAAAAAACTCATCCTTTCATCCATCTGCTATAATTCCAGCCCACTGCCATTTTGTTTAGTTTGTGATGTTGCCTTGCCACCGGGCACCACAGTGTCTCTCTTGAGGAAAATCCTTTTTTTGGGCGGGGGGCGCCTTTTATCTTTAATCTTCTGTTATAATGATGTTGTTGATTTCCTCTCCTGTGCAGACCTGAGTAAACACAAGCGCTATGAGATCCGGCTCAGTGTGTACAATGCGGTGGGAGAAGGTCCCAGTAGTGCACCACAGGAAGTGTTTGTGGGAGAAGCAGGTGGGTTCCTTGCTCCAATTATCTTCTTTTTAATTGGTGTTTCGAGGAATTGCGAGTGAAATTGTCGTGTTCATAGTTGTGTTCATCGCAGTGATCCAAGTTCCAGAGTGGGGATTTCAGTGAACTATTTACTGACCACTTTTCCGTGATCGTAACATGCAAGATGCCCGACAGCTGTGGTCATGAGGTGGTCATAATGTTCTGGTCTGTTCAGTGCCAACGGCTCCACCTCAGAATGTGGCGGTTCAGTCCTCCACGGCGACGCAGCTGGACGTCACGTGGGATCCTCCACCTCTGGACGCGCAGAATGGAGACATCCAAGGCTACAAGGTTTCCACTCAACATTGCGGTCCCAAAAGAGCCCCGCCTCACGCGCTCTCCTCTTCGGTCCGCAGATCTATTTCTGGGAATTTCAGCTGCAGAATGAGACCGAGCGACTGCGGACGCTCTTCCTGCCGGAGCTGGGGGTGAAGCTGAAAAACCTCACCGGTTACACCACCTACATGATCAGCGTGGCTGCCTTCAATGCTGCTGGGGACGGACCCCGATCCCTGCCCACCAGAGGGCGCACTCAGCAAGCAGGTAACGGGAGCAAATCCAGGCAGCTTGTGTTCTTGTCCAAGTGACCAAGGGGGTCCATGCTTCCCTTAACAAAGCATCATCGTCTTTCAGTGTTTAATTGTTATTATTATTGGGTTGAGTATTTTGAAGCTGCTGCCTATCCATAACAGGTCTCATATTTATTTGATTTTTTTTTTTCATTTTTTATTGAATTGGGAGGGCAATTTTGGTCAGTTATATTACATTTTCCATGTCAGGAAAAATAAATAGTTAAAAAAAAAACGTTTTTAACATTACTGTATTATTGAATTGTTAATATATTATTTAAGATATTTACCACATGATGTTTTTCAAAATGATTTCAATAATTTTTTGTTCAATGACAAAGTAATTTTCTTCATATTGTTTATATAAGTATTTTGTAACTCATTCAGTTTGAATGATAATGGTCAAGCTCCAAGGAACTCATGAAATCATTTTATTTTCATTAGATCATTTGTGAAATACATTTTTTATATTAATAGTTTGTCATTATTCTATAGTATACTGTATGTCATTGTATCAATTCATAGTTTTATATATTTATTTTCCATATTTAAACCACATTGTACTATATATTATGTACTTTTATATTTTTTGTGGGAAATTTAATATGACATCTTTTTATACTTTAATATTGATCAAATAAATACACGTAAATAAATGGAAAAATGTTTATCATTGTCCCCCAAATTGGGTTACTGTAAACAATGTAGTTTATGTTAAGAGATTGATGCTTAAAATGAGCGATGGGCTCATGAGGCTTCACGAAACAGTGGCCCACTAGATGGCACTCTCTGCCCTAAAATCTATGGATTTATTGAAAAAGCATGTGGTTACATTCTAAAGTTTTGTATTAATGTGGTCGTAATCGCACTGTATGGGCCTCAGTTCGGGTTCATACACTCTGTCGTCTACACAGGTGTGTAGTTGTCACTGCGAAGTCGCAGCCGTGGTGTCTATTCCACCCACGCTGCGGCTCATGTGAGGTGCGCAGTGATCAGAACCGAAATGGTCGAAGGAAGATAAAGTTGTGCAGCCAACAAGGTCATCTGCAGCCAAGCCACATTAATCTAAAGACAGCAGAGGCGGGGCCTTTCTGTCAGCTCAATCTGACGACTGGCATCACCTTATAAAAGCTAGGACCTGATGGAAAAAAAAAAAAAAAGGTGCCAATAATTAAGATGGAACACCAGGCAGGAGCTGCTTTTTGGTATCAACAGATTTTAAGTGGTGATGGAGGCTTTTCTCTGGAGAATTCAAGGGCTGAAAACTCATTCATCTTGCTCTTTAGTTTCACTCGAATCGCTTGTCCCACACAGAAAATAATCTCTGTAATCTGGCAGGTAGCCAAGCAGCTACGGACAGAGCATATTTTATTAAGTATGGACTATGTATTTCATAGGTAACATGTCTGTCCAGTGATATTTCAAAGGCCATTTGAGTCTTAATGTGGCTGCTGGATCTCATTGAACATCCCGCGCAGCTTGAGTGCATCTCACCACTCTCCTCCAGTCATTTGAAACAGTTGCCGCAAAAATGGAACCTGAGTGCTTTCCAATACATTACAGCCTTTTTTTTTTATTTTACTTTTTCTTTTAAATCACAATTCATGCCCGATAATGCAACCCAAATTGATTCTGAATAAACACTGACGTAAACTCACGGAGACACTTCGCAAGACTATGAATAAATCAGCGAGGGAGGCGCAAATAAAATAACTGCGGGAAATTGCCTCGCATGGATTTGATTATTTAATAAAAATGTAAAAAAGGGGGCAAGTGAATAATCGCATCGGAAAGTGAGGGTTTTGGAAATTAAGGCAGATTTATTCTTGACTGGGTCGATTTGAAATGACAGCATGGACGGAGAGGGTTTGTTTTGAAGTCAAATGAGCCGTAAACTGTCCTGAATTTTCTTACATTTGATTTAAGGGGAAAAGTGTTTGTGCACAACTGTGATCTGAAGATCAGCGATGCATTCACATGATGATCATGAAGGATTTCACGGAACTCATGCTGCTGCTGAGCCTGGCAGAGCTGTTGGGGAGTGGCTTGCACTTGGGTAAACTTTGGTGAGAAGGCGAACAGAGGAATTTATATGAAGATAAAGGATGCAAGAAAGAAATGAACAGAGGAAGAATGAGGACGTGAAGGATGCGACTAAAGAAAGAGGGAGAGGAAATGAGGAAAGAAGAAATCTTTCTATAAATCTGCAAAGGAAAGGGAGGAAAGGGGAGGAAGGGAGAGAAATAAAGGGGGTTTGGATGAGAGAAGAGAGAAATCTAGAGATGATGGTGGGAAGAGATCAGCAGAAGGAGGAAGGAAGGAAGTGACTAAAGGCAGTGGAAGAGAAAATGGAGGAAAGATGAGAGGAGAAATAAATAGGATGAATGAATAAAGGACTGGAGAAGAATAAGAGCGAGAGAAAGGAAGGGAGGAAAGAACATGAGCAGACTAAGGAGAGGAATGGAGGATTGTCATGGAGGAAGAGAGGTAGGGTTTCTAGAGAGAGATGATGGGAGGAAGAGAGAACTAAAGGAGTCGCCAGTTTGATTGCTGGGGCCTCTGTGTAGGGCGTGGTTTTCCCTTAAGCACTCCTGTTTCCTCCCACTCTGTACACAGATGTTAGTTGATGCATAGACGTCAGGGTTCTCCCCATGATCTGAGCCTGTGGAGAAGGAAGGAAGAGACAACTCAGTTTAAAGGACATTCACAATAAGAGAATTGAAAAAAAGACGAAAAGAAGCAAGAGAAAAAATGGAGGAATGAAGGACTAAAGTAAATGAAGACAATGGGAGGGAATATTAATAGATTAGATTAATAGATAGATGGAAGAAGAAATGAAGAGAGGAAGGAGAGGAAAGACACAAGGAAGTCAGCAAAATAAAAAGGAGAAAAAAAGAGAAATAATGTAGATTTTTTTGGTGAGAAGATAGGAATTTATATGAAGATGAAGGATGCAAGAAAGAAATGAAGAGAGGAAGAATGAGGACGTGAAGGAAGCGACTTAAGAAAGAGGGAGAGGAAGTGAAGAAAGGAAAAAAATATTTCTAGAGAAATGGAGGAAAAGGGAGGAGAGAGAGAAATAAAGGGGGTTTGGATGAGAGAAGAGAGAAATCTAGAGATGATGGTGGGAAGAGATCAGCAGAAGAAGGAAGGAAGAAAGTGACTAAAGGCAGAGGAAGAGAGAATGGAGGAAAGATGAGAGGAGAAGTAAATAGGATGAATGAATGAAGGTCTAGAGAAGAATGAGAGCCAGAGAAAGGAAGGGAGGAAAGAACATGAGCAAACTAAGGAGAGGAATGGAAGATTGTCATGGAGGAAGAGAGGTAGGGTTTCGAGAAAGAGATGATGGGAGGAAGAGAGAACTAAAGGAGTAAAGGACGAAGGAGTGACAAGCTCGGAAGGAAGGATGGACAATGGTTTGTCCCCTCCCCATTTCCCTCACCCCCACCAGAGTTGAGGCAGGACTCTGTCCTTGTCTTCGTGACTCAGCTGTCATATTAAGACTGACATATTACAACCGAGAAAGTTAAGTCGTCTTGAAAGTTTCTCGTGCTGCTGGCAGATTTACCGCCAGTGATTGTGCAACCCAGACACGGCGGATGGTTGCGAGTCTCCTACTGTATGAAATGTCAACTCAGCTATTCTCTGGATTCACTTAACCTGACCGGGCAAATCCCATAAAGCCACTTCCTGTTGTTCATCAATACAGAAAAGTGTGTCAGTGAAGCGGCTCCTCTCGGTGCATGTCGGGGCCTAATAAGAGCCGAGTGCGCCGGGACACATATAGATGAGGCTCCGCCACACAAAGACGTCTGTGTTTGCTCACTCCCTCCTCTGTGCCTTCAGCACAAATACGGTTTACAGTACAAACTTCCCCCTCTCGCGCCGCTCCCCCGCACCCTCTCTTGAAAGCTGCAACGCCGGTGAAGGCCACAAAGTGCTGAGAACTAAAAAAACTCAGGCAACATTTTTTTGGCTCAGTGCAGCGCAGGGCAGTCGGAGCACAGCCAACATAAGCTTTTTGGAATTTTATGCAGAAACTGTGGCTAAATCCCAACTCACGGTGGGATCTGTTTTGGGTCAGCAGGCGGAATTCTCACAGCTCTTGTTCAAGGTCAAAGAGTGATTATTACACGGCCGTGTCGACTTTCGGCTTGATTCACACGAGCTCTGGCGGCTGTTGACGTTCGTGGAGTTTCAACATGTCAGTCTTGATTACCGAGCCCGAGGAGAACGTGGTATCACCAGGAACCGCAACGTCCAGACCGAAAGTGTATTTTTAGACATACCGTGATATTGATCTTGAATCAATGTCACCACAAGAATCTAGGGTTTTAGGAATTGGAGTGGAAATCTTCCCAGCCTCAGGAATGTCCGTAAAAGGCTGGATGATTTCCCGCTGAAAGCAACAGCGAATCTCCAAAAAATAAAAATGCCAAAATCAGGATGGAAGCATTCACTGGTCAAAATTCCTAAATCCTAAATATTTGTCCACAATTTCACCTTCACCTTCTTCTGCCGCTTATCCGGAGTCGGGTCGCAGAGGCAGCATTCAGAGCAAGGAAGCCCAAACTTCTCGATCCACACAAACCTCCTCCAGCTCTTCCCGGGGGATCCCGAGGCGTTCCCAGGCCAGACCGGAGACATAATCTCTCCAGCGAGTCCTGGGTCTTCCCCGGGGTCTCCTCTCAGTAGGACATGCCCGGAACACCTCCCCAGGGAGGCGTCCAGGGGGCATCCGGATCAGATGCCCGAGCCACCTCAACTGGTTCCTCTCGATGTGGAGGAGCAGCGGCTCCACCCCGAGCTCCTCCCGGATGACCAAACTCCTCACCCTGTCTCTAAGGGTGCGTCCAGCCACCCTGCGGAGGAAACTCATCTCAGCCGCTTGTATCTGCGACCTCATGCTTTCGGTCATGACCCAAAGCTCATGACCATAGTTGAGGGTGGGAACGTAGAATGATCGGTAAATCGAGATATTTCTCCACAATTTCATTTTTCCATATATGTGACTCAAAGTTGTACCAGTCAAAAAATGTATTATGAAAATTGAAAAACATGTATAAGCTGCATTTTCAGGGGAAATTTATTCGACAGAATCTGCTGTATGAAATGATAGCACTGACTTGAGCTTGACGTGGCATGAATTCAAGAACCAAGTCGACAGAGAAACAAGTAAAAAGAGGGGTGGATTTTTCCACATATATTGCACTAATGACCAGAAAAATACCTGCAAAGTGAATAAAGATCACTCATCTTCACTCACTCTCACGTCCAGCACGTACTGGAGAAGGATGGGGGTTTATATATTTTAATAAATACAACTCGCACCTGAGCATATACAAGTCACCGGACTAGCGAAAATGCATTATTTGGAAAATACTATAGCCTCATTCATCATGGATGTTTCGGTTGAGATGTTACATTGTACAATGTGTTCACCTGAAATTGGTGCACTGAAAATATTCCCTGCAAACAAAGTCTCCTAAAAACATGTCAGAGTAAAATAAAAATGTGACTTAGTTCTCAACTGGATCATCGATATCCATATTCCATATTCTCCTTTGGAGGTGGAAACAATCCATCAATGGCCTATGTTCCGAAAGGAATTTATTGGCTTAGGTGGAGTTCAGAAAATGGAAAATATGAGTTTTATTGTAATGTAGTGGTCCTTGTTTAAGCTAATTTTGTGATTAATTCTCCATTATTTTTGCAGTTTGGGAAAAAATAAAGCATTATTAAGTTGCGGTTGTGCCTCAGTCCCTCTCGTGCTGTCGTAAATTAATATGATATTTTGCTCGTATTAGGACCTTATTTGATGCTTGGATCGTCTCACATGCATCTTATAACTAGAGAGCAGATTGATATTCAGAAAATATTGTTGGATTTTCCATGAGAAGCGCAGCATGAGGAAGACGTCTGTTGCTCCACTGAGTGATATGTGTGAAAAGTGAGCGATCCATTTTCTCCTGGCAGCTCCCAGTGCTCCCAGCTTCATCCACTTCAGCGAGCTGACCACGACTTCAGTCAACGTGTCCTGGGGAGAGCCCAAGCAAGCCAACGGCATCATCGAGGGATACCGCCTGGTTTATGAGCCCTGCACTCCCGTCGATGGTGAGAACCTCCGCCCGAAGCCTATTAACTCCCCACATTCCTCACCTGGTTTCCTGGGATTTACAACCGCTAGCTTGGTTACCATCTTGCTCTTCACTCCTGCTGCTCCGTCTTCAGATAAAATCCCTTCCAGATGTGAATAGCTCGGGCAATTTTAGATTCACCGTGACCCTTGCTCTGATAAATGAAGTTCGAAAATCCTGCTAAGTCTTTGCACAGCTCGCTCTTTCTCGGAGAAACTAATAGCCGGCTAAGTGTGATTGCCTGGATCACATTGTTAGGTAAATGGGAGCAGAGGTGCCGCTCTGAGCCGAGGCTGCTGGAGTTCCTCCGCAGCCCATTAATGGACCCAAAAAGAGCAGCGGAGACTAAGAAAATCAATTGGCATATAATAAAAAAAAGCCTCCTGTGTGTTTCTGTGACTAGATTCTACAAAGTGAGTCGGTCTTGTTATCGCCGTCTTTGTCTCCATCTGTTCGACTTTGCAAAGCTTGCTGTGTGTCGCTTGCAGGAGCTGCATCTCTAGTCTTAGTGTTTTCTTCACAGACTCCTCTCCTCGCACTCCAGGTGTCAGTAAGATAGTGACAGTAGATGTGAAAGGCAGCGCCCCCTTGTGGATGAAGATCAAAGACTTGGCGGACGGCGTCACCTATAATTTCCGCATTCGGGCCAGAACCCTCACGTACGGGCCCGAGGTGGAGGCTAACATCACCACTGGTCCTGGAGAAGGTTGGACATTCCTGTGTTCTTGGTTTAGAGCGACTCATGCTGGATCCTTCCAGGATCACATTGTAGGCCATAACTGAGGATGAAAGGAAGATCAAAGCAAAGACATAAGGAGGAAAGAAGATAGAATAAAGGGGGGGTATGGGAAAGAGAGTACACTGAAAAAATATAAGAACAGAAAAGAAAATGAAGGTTTAAAGGAATGAAGGAAGGAAAGAAACAATGGAAAAAAGGTTGAGAGAGAAATGAATGGAATGATGATGAAAAGAAGGAAGAAAAAAGTGTGATTTCAAAATGAGATGAAGAAAGGAAAGAAGATGCAAGAGACATTCAAAATGAGAAGGGAAAAGTGGGAAAGCAAAAAGGAAGGAGGAGTAAGTTAAGATAATGAAACAGATATAAAGTGATGATGAAGTGAAGAGAGTCAAATGGAAGAGACACTGAAAAAAGGAAGAAGATAGGAGGAAGAAATGAAGAAGGAAGGAAGGATGAGAGACCACTGAAGACTCACCGATGGAGGGGAAAAGGAAGAGAGGAGAAAAGAATGTAGATGAATGAATAAAGGAGTGAATGGAGAAAAGGAAGAGTGAAAGGAAACAGAAAGAGAAAAGACAGAAATAAAACAAAGAACAAAGAGGAAACAAATATAGATTTAGATGGAAGGATCAAGGGATGGAGGAAGCGAGTCATAAAGAGGAATAAAGGAAAAAGGAGGATGGGAAGGAAGGAATGGAAGGGAGGTGGAAAAGAGAACGAGAAGATGTTACATGAAGAGATAAAGAGAGGAAAAAAGAAAGAAAAGGGAGAAATATCGATGGAAGGAAAAGAAAGGAAGAAGTCACAAGTGAAAAAGCCTTTCCGACAAACCAGTTCAAAACAAACTTTTTAAAAACGTTTGGGTGGGTCCATTTTAAGGAACTATTTCCCTCCATCTGCAGGAGCCCCAGGCCCACCTGGAGAGCCCTTCATCTCTCGCTATGGCGGTGCTCTAACGCTGCACTGGACCAGCGGTGACCAGGGCCGCGCACCCATCACCAGATATGTCATCGAAGCCAGACCGTCAGGTGAGACCGCCACTCTTCGTTTCTGAAGCCGCGTCACGTCCGTCGGCCATATTCCACCAACGCTGTGATGTCATCACGCAGATGAAGGCCTGTGGGACATCCTCATCAAAGACATCCCGAAAGAAGTGACATCCTATACGCTCAACCTCGACATGCTGCGAGAAGGGGTCACCTACGATTTCCGAGTAATTGCGGTCAACGACTATGGCTACGGCTCTCCCAGCGCCCCCTCGCCCTCCATCTCAGGTTCACCTTCAGAAGCCATCCACGTCTTGTTTGTTCAGGTGCTCACGGACCGCTCTCTCTCTGTGTGCAGCCCAGAAAGTGTCGCCCTTTTACGAAGAATGGTGGTTCCTGGTGGTGATCGCCCTCGTGGGTCTCATCTTCATCCTGCTCCTGGTTTTTATCCTCATCATCCGAGGTCAGAGTAAAAAATACACCAAAAAAGCAGACTCAGGTAGGAAGCAATTCTACTCACTGCCTCTGCTTTTGTTTTCCCTCCTCAGGGGTGCTGTTTATACAATCTAGTGACCTCCTGTGGTCGGCAATAAGCCCCCTGTCCAAATGACGCAGCTGTATTTTGGTGCGCTTTCGTGCCTTTAGGCCCTGAATAAACTTGCTGTTGTACCCGGAGTTTGCATAGTAAATGGGCTCAGTATGGAGCTTCAGAGCATTTCTGTCTTCTGTGTGTGTAACTGAGGATTAGCATGAATATAAGCCTCCACCATCAAGGACAGCGTGACAGGACATGAGGTTGCTCTTTAAAAAAAGGCATTAATGCATTTTTAAAACTCCAGTAAGGGTTAATATCACCAGAATTTCTGTTGAAATATTGATAGATTTGTTGTGTACAGAGGCGCAGCATCATTTTTCAGTGTGGTTCCATTTAGTGATTGCTTTCCTTTGACTGAGTCTGGGGGTGGCATTTAGTTTACAAGTGCTGAAACACGGTGTTGCACAAAAACCAAGCTACATGCCAGGTTTTACATGACACTTAAGAAAATAAGCTACTGAGGCAACCATCACGACTGGTCCAAGAGAAGGTTGGATCTTCCTACGGTCATTTATAGTAGACTCCAACAAGAGAGTAGATTCAGTTGTAAAGGGAGTATAAAAGAAAAAATGCAGAGGTGCAAATAAAGAGATAAAAAAAAAAAACAATGGAAAGAGAAAGAGAAAGAAATGAAAAACAACGGTTGGAAGGAATGAAGGAAGAAAGAAAAATGAATATCAAGATAAGACAGGAGAGAAGGAAGGAAGGATAGGAGGAAGGAAGGAGGGAGGAAGGTGGGAAATAAGGAAGGACGGAAGGAAGAAAAACTAAAGATAATGAAAATCAAGAGACAGGAAGGAAGAGTGGAACTAGGAAGGGAAAATGATGGGATGGGAGGAAGGTAAATAGAAAGGAAGGAAGTAAATTAAAGATGAAAATATGGACAGACGGGAGCTGGTAAGAAAGGAACAAGAGGAGGAAAAATGAAAGCTGATGATAATAAAGGAGGGATAGGAAGGAGGGATGTAGGAAGGAAGAAAGGGATAAAGGAAGGAATGAAAGAAGAAAGGAAGGAGGAAAAGAAGGAAGGAAAATTATAGATGATAAAAATAAAGAGACAGGATGAAAAGAAAGAAGAAAGGAAGGAAGGGAAATTAAAGATGGTAAAACTACAGAGACTGGAAGGAGGGATGGAAGGAAAGAAGATAAGAAGGAAGGGAAATTAAAGAGGATAAAAATAGACAGGAAGGAAGGAAGAGAAATTAAAGAGGATAAAAATAAAGTGGCAGGAAGGAAGGATGAAAGGAAAGAAGAAAGGAAGGAAGGGAAATTAAAGAGGATAAAAATAAAGTGACAGGAATGAAGGATGAAAGGAAAGAAGAAAGGAAGGAAGGGAAATTAAAGATGGTAAAACTAAAGAGACTGGAGGGAAGGATGAAAGGAAGGAAGAAAGAGAAATTAAAGATGATAAAATAAAGTGACAGGAAGGAAGGAAGGAAGGAAGAGAAATTAAAGATGATAAAAATAAAGTGACATGAAGGAAGGAAGGAAGAGAAATTAAAGATGATAAAAATAAAGTGACAGGAAGGAAGGAAGGAAGGAAGAGAAATTAAAGATGATAAAAATAAAGTGACAGGAAGGAAGGAAGAAAGGAAGAGAAATTAAAGATGGTAAAACTAAAGTGACAGGAAGGAAGAAAGGAAGGAAGAGAAATTAAAGATGGTAAAACTAAAGTGACAGGAAGGAAGAGAAATTAAAGATGATAAAACTAAAGAGACTTGAGGGAAGGATGGAAGGAAAGAAGAAAAGGAGGAAGGACAATTAAAGAGGATAAAATAAAGAGACAGGAAGGAAGAAAGGAAGGAAGCGAAACTAAAGATGATAAAAATAAAGAGACAGGAAGGAAGACAAATTAAAGATGATAACATAAAGAGACAGGAAGGAAGGAGGGAACTAGGAAGGAAGACAGCATGGGAGGAAGGAAGAAAGGATGCTGAATGTTTGAAAAAAAATGGTATTAATAAATGTTAAAATGACGAAGACAAGACAAAGAAATGGAGAAAGAAGAGAGAATGAAGATAAAAAACAGGAGTGGGGAATGAAACTAGTAGAGACTAACAGATGAATGAAAGCACTGAATCGAGAAAAATGAAATGAAGTGAGGGAAAGACAGGAAGGAAGTCAGCAAAATAAAGGCAAACATGAGTAGATGAAGGAAGGACGACATAAAGGGCAATGATGAGATGAGACAAGAAACACGGAGAGGAACATTAAACAAGAAAAACATGCTGAATGGTGTCAGATAGCTGCATGTGAGGCACCCATGTGAAAATGGACCGGCCGTTGGTTTGACCTCTAAACTGTGAAACTTCCGATGCTTGGTCAGTACTACCTTCTCAGAGAGAAGTTGTTGTTCTGTGTAGAAATTGATTTTTTTCTCTCAAAGAGTTCTGTCAAAAAATAGGACTTTGTCATGTTTATCTCAGCGATCCTTCATCCTACTGCGCAGTGAGCCAGAAAACCCAGGATTAAATAAAGAGATTTATCTCCTCCCCACCTCTCCCTCGGACACTTGTTCTATCTGCTGTCTTAAAGCGCAAACAGTGTCTTTGGCTCCAATGCACTTTTTTTTTTTTTTTTTTTTTTTTTTTTTTTTTTGAGACTATTGCACGTATTTTCATACTAGGCAAGAAATCTGTGCGGAAGCTTACGCCATTGGACAGATGAAGGAGGTTGCCTGGCGTCGTGCGGCCGGTGTGAGGAGGTGGAGGGCTGGCGAAAAGTTAAAGGAGGCGGATGAATAAATATTATTGTTGGTGTTTAACTGCGGCGCAGATCAATGGCAGGATAAATGGCTTGGCAGCGCTTTAATGATCCGGTCATTAGTCAGTGTGAGAGCTACACCACCAGTTGCTCTCCAACCACTGTATCCAGGAGCCAATTTTCACCATTGTGAATTATCGCGGCTGACATTTCTGCTCCTCTCAACTCTTTATCACTGTTTTTTTTTCCTATGAAAAGCATAGGGGAAGTTAGTCAGTGGTTTGTAGGCTGTTTGTTCATTTCACCAGTGGGGACAATGGCGGGAGACGGAGCGCGGCGGAGAGTCCTGTTGGCACCGATGACTGTTTGTCTTGGTCAGCGTTTGGCACAGTGGCAGGGTCGCGGGGTCAGTAAACAAACAGTCGGGACCAGGAGTGTGAAGAGCGCTCCTTCCCTCACCAGCCGCCTAAAATCTGCAGCGCGCCTCATGTGTTTGTTTTCACAGCGGCCTGCTGAGGACAGGGCATACAGAAAATGCAGAGTCTGTTAAGTAGGAATGAATCAGCATATCTGGCTTCAACAGTGTTTGGCTGAGCTGCGGATGGGGAAACAAGGATTTTTACATGAAGATTAAGACAATAGAATGTTGTTGGAGGAAATTTGCTTCATGTAATTATCAAAAAAAATGAAGAAAATCAGAGTAAAATATTAAGTGTTCATCCTCATGCATAGTTAAACATGAAGATAAATGTGGGAGGTCATCACAATTGGAATCAGAATTATACACAGCTTTATTCGCCAAATATTAACAATATACAAGGAATATTTCTCTGGCTGATGGTGACTCTTTAGGAATTTGCAATATTTGCGATGTTGGAAAAACTATATTAAATTATTATTATTATTATTATTATTATTATTATTATTATTATTATTATTATTATTATTGTTGTTGTTATTAAACATAGAAATATCATCCATAGAAGTAAAATTGTGAGCAAAAAAATATGAAGAATATACAGTTAAAAACTGTTTTTACATTTTTTTTTTACTTATTTTTTTGAATGTGATTTGGCTCAATGATTCATTAAAGTAAAGTAGAATGCAGAACTATATTTTTTAAAGGTTGGGAATATTCAGATAAAATGTATAGTTGGAATTCATTAGACTTGTTATCATAAAAAGAAAAAAAATTGAACCTTCATTAAAATGGAACGATAATAAATTAAAAGAAAAAAGTTCAAGTTTTAGTTCAATACATTTTTGTTAAAAAATACAGAAATTTTAAAAAAGCAAAAAACTATATATATATGTATATATATATATATATGAATTATGAATTGATCATATATTTTGTATAACAAAACAGCCGCTCCACATACGTCACGGTCCTATATACACGCACCAGCAAGTGTATTCCGAGTCATGGCTCTTTTAATGAAGTTATTTTAAGAGTCTAAACTGCGGAGGATTTAAAACCTCCAGACCGTGAAAAGTTTCCCGGTGTTCGTCCTTGAGAGTGTTGTGTTTTGTCTTCCAGGCTCCCACTCCAACTGCACATCGCTGCCTCTGACCCACGGGGAGATGGTGCGTCTGGACGAAGGACGCTTCCCGTCACTGGAACTCAACAACAGACGCCTCTCCGTGAAGAACTCCTTCTGCCGCAAGAACGGCATCTACACGCGGTCAGTTCACACCTGCTCCATCCGAGAATCGACCCGTGACATGTTGTTTCTTCCATTCATGGCATTGCAGAACAAGCCTTGAGCTTGAGCTTTTCACTCGGGTCGCTGCCATTCACTTTGGACGCAGCAGCGGCGGCATTTTACCGGCGGGGTCGGCGGCACAATGGCTGTTAATTAGCATTCATGAGCATCTGTGGCGGCTCTTTGTCTGTCCATCGCCGCTCCAGATAAAGTGTTTCCTTTTGCCCTCCTAAAGTTCCTTCTCGTCTCTTGTCTGTTTGGACTGAGCTGCTATCTGTGAACGTCCTTGGGTGTCACAATAATGAATGCATCGTTGATTCATCAGAAAGAAAACATTCGATATTTCATCAACTTGAGTTGCTGACTTGGATTTCTAAACTCCGCCCCGTGTCCCTGTCCTTTGTCGAGTTGTTCTGTCTGTGCTGCCGCCAGACTTTCTTTTGAGTTTCATTTAAAAGCCATGATGGTTCACGGTACTACATGTTTCCCATGTGTTATGTATAATAGATGTCAAAGGTACAGTGTAGCAAGTGTGCTCCAATGGAACGTTTGTTGTGATGAATAGTAGGAGTATTCACATGTAATGTTCCGAGTTAACCCTATAAGTGCCAGAGTTTTTCAGTGAAATATTTTGACTTTCATGTCACTATTTTAGGAGGCTGTAGCTTGAAAACCGTTTCCTCCATCGCTATCATTGAAACACACTTACAAATGTTGCTCAGGTTGAAGTTGCAGGTGTCCGCCGTTGGCTTGTAGTCGTAGCTAAATCAGGCACCAGATTTGCAGCTTGGCTTGTTTAAATGCTGCAGTGTTACCTAAAAATAAAGGTTTAAACAACAGGGGTGATGGATCAGCTATTCAATAACTAAACAATGCCTTTTTAATGTAAATAGTTTTATTATTATTCAAACAATAATAGAGATAACTATGTAAATATTGTTATTACATAGTTATTACTATTATTATTGTTGAAATCTCTACTTTAGAAAATGTAGTACAGTCCGTTCCTTTGTTAACTTTCTGGTCATCTTGTTTTCTCTGAAATGGGTGTTTTGTTGTGATATCGCTCCAGAATGTGGTTAGTGGGTCAAAGTAAAAAAATAAATAATACAAAAATTACTGAAATGAAAACAAACAATAATAATAATACATTTTAAAAAATGTATTGTCCATTCATTTGTCCTGGAGAGTTGTATGGGGTGCTACTTCAAAGGCCGTTGTAGTGCAGACCACCCAACCCAAGACCAAGTCAAGACCAAGAACAATGAGTGGCAAGACCGAGACCAAACTGAATACAAAAACAAGCTAGTAGTTTGACTTTCTTCTGTATCCCCCCCCTCCACCATACGCAAATCCTGTCAGCCATCCTAACACCTGTTAATTTTAGTAGTATAGAAAAATCCGACACTCCTGAACACACATTCTGCACGCATTCGAAATACGTTGATCGGCACGTCACACAAAAGAGCGAAAGAAATGTGCATGTGCGATATGCAAAATCTTTTATTTCAATGTGAAATATGTGAGCAGGTAGCGCAAGTAGCTTGATCTACAGTGGCCTGAAGTGGACAAAAAGTAAGTCTCATAAGAAAGGATGAATGTTCAGAAGAATTTCACTTAAAACATGTAATAAGCCTGTGTCGCAGACGCTTTTATAGTCACCTAATCTAAAGTGCAACCCATTATAATCGTCGCCCCCCCACCACTTCCCAACTGCCATTGTTCTTGTTCCCCGACTTTTGAAACTACAAAAAAAAAAGTACAAATAAATGTGCTTGTCAAAATGCCTTACACCCCTGCAGTCTGTGTTCAAATGGTCTTGGCTTGGTTTGGCGCTCTGGACTACAACACTTCTATAAGAATGTAAGGTTCCTTCTGCCTGCTGGGAGACACTTGCTTCACCTGGCTTCCTCAAGTGACCCTTCATCACCCCCTTTAGCGTCCTGGGTGGCATGATGGGCCACCAAAAAAAAATGAAAGCTCTGCCTCCGATACTCAGCTTTATATGGGGAAGAAGACAAGTATTTTTTTCAGAATATGGTCTGGAGGAGTTGTTTGTTAAAAGCAGAAGAATGTGCACTCTTCTCCTTGACCAAGACAGCAACAAGGGACGATCAAAGGGTCCTGAGCTGCTCCGTCTCTTTGAAGAGCTCCGTTCGGGTCCTGTACTCTCTCCTAATGATCTGTTGGCTAAGGAGGAAGGGCCTCCCGGTGGGATATTTGAAAGGATGAGGGATGAATTAGACGGATAAGACCAGGGAAAATAGTGTTCTCCTAAATAATTCAAAAGCTTGCTGGCAGTATTTTAGAGTGTGATCTGTGGCAGAATCCATTGCCCCTCCCCTCTGCGCGCACGGTCTCATCCTTTTAATGTCTGACTTAAACTTGTCTGAATTTTAAGCAGATGTTGGGGTGTTTTTTTTTTCTTAAAAGTCCACCCCCCTCCCGTCATCCATTTAACCCGGAGGAGTTGTTGTTTCTTCACAGCTTCACTCTCTATATTGTCTGCAATCCGCCTCGATGTCATGCTTCATACCCCAGTACCACTGTCTGCCTCCTTCTTCAACACTGTTCTCCAAGCAAACCTTTCCTACTTGTTGCTCCGCCAGTGATCCTATTTTAATCTCGGTAAACCTTGAACCAGGCAGCAGTCGTAACTGACGGAGGAGAGAGAATAATTGTCGGCACAGATGTTTCTGTCTGCTCTACTTTATGGACTTAAAGCCTGGAGAAAAAAAAGAAGCAAGAGGTCTTTTTACTTGACCTGCACTCATAAAAGAACTGTGTAATACTCGACTCTGCTCAGGGCCACGGTAGTTATCGCCTCCTTTCATGTCCAGCTCTCCAAATGGCTCTTTGTACGGACATAAAGAAAATACAGAAACTTGTTTATGGCGACTTGAACTTCTCTTGTTCTAAGAATTACATTTGTTGAATTGAATCTTGCTCCTCTTTGGCTGTTCTCTTTGTGTTAGATGCTCTGGATTTAGGAATGCGAGTCATGAAAACAAAAACACTTGGTAAATAATCGTCACATTTCTGCTTCAAATATGTTGTGTTTGAGGAAAACAAAGGTTTTGACAGCAGATCAAGTCTGACAGGTTCAACTTCCAATCATAGGTACGGACCAGTTAACCCTATAAGTGAGTTTTCAGTGATATATTTTGACTTTGATGTCACTATTTTCGGAGGCAGCAGCTTCATAACCGTTAGCTCCAACTGTGCGACTGAAACACGCCCACAACTGTTCTAACCTCTTTTTTTTTTTTTCATCACTCCATGCCATCTGGAATGATAAGGATGGAAACTATGTAATAAGTAATTAACAGCTATTTAATGAAAACTGTTTGAAAAGAGAATTATTATTCTTAAAATAATAATAGTAATAACTAAGTAAATGTTTATTATTATTTAGTTATTACTTAATTATTACCACTATTACTGTGAATAATTTTGTTTAATGTGTTCAAAGTATAAATAAATGATACAATAGTCAATGTAATACAAAATAATAATAATAATGATAAACACAACAACAACAATAATAGTAATAATTGTTGTGTATGTATAATATGTACAATTGTAATCTTGAGATTTGTGTGGTGTGCCACTTCAAAGGCTGTTGTACTGCAGACCACCTGGCTCGAGTCCAAGTCAAGACCAAGAACAATGAGTGGCAAGACCGAGACCAAACTGAATACAAAACAAACTACTAGATTGACTTTGATCCCTATTCCCACATCCACGCCATTAAAACAAAAAAATATGAATATAATAGTCAGATTTCTGCTTAAAATATGTTGTGTTTGAGGCAAACAAAGGTTTTGACAGCAGATCAAGTCTCACAGGTTCAACTTTCTATGATGAAGAAGCTAAGGTAGAAAATGAATTTTGCTGTCAGCAAAAAAATAAGCATCAAAATATTGTTCCATTAATTAATTAAAAATAAAAATAAAAATAATCTCTGCTAAGCAAATGTATTTTAAATGGAGTCCCACCACTATACTGTAGTTTAATCCTATGCCCTTTCAAAACTGACAAGTTTGTTTAAAACTAGGGATGATAAAATGGCACTTTACTTGCTTTTAAATAAACATTTATTGATCATAAAAAGGATGACACCAAGGTGAAAAACTTTTTTTTATGTTTTCCTTCTAGGCTTATGGGATGTGATCCAGGACTACACAGTACCCTGACTCCAGTCAAACTATTTAAATCACCATGTTTGTTCGGATAAGATTTAAATAAATTTCACCTCTCCAGTATCTTCAGAGTTCAAAGCTTGTTTAAACCTCCTGCGAACCATCGAAGTGTGTTCATGTGTTCTTAGCTATTCTTTATACGCATCATCACAGGCGCAGCAACATCTTAATATCATCTAGAGATGCCTTCATCACTCATCCACTGAAGTTGTTTATTCAAAACCACTCTTTTGTTTAGATAAACCTGTCTGGGGATGAAAATGGGGTTTGGCAGGCTTTTATTGCTCTCCTAGCGTCGGGAAAACATTCCCTCTCGGAGGAGAGATCTGAAGTCGATGCTGCGTCCGAAATAGGAACTGAGCTTCCCAGGTTTTCATTCGGTTTTATCCTCTTTCTGCCTGACAGCTCTCCACCAAGACCCAGTCCTGGAAGTCTGCACTACTCAGATGAGGATATCAGCACAAAGTATAATGACCTGATACCAGCAGAGAGCAGCAGCCTGACGGAAAAACCCTCGGAGATATCCGACTCGCAGGTACACGGTGACCCCTCTGTCCTCCTCATGTCTGCTCCTGCGTCCTCTATTATCATGCAAGCCCTTCTTTCTGGGATGGCTTTTGATTCATGGAGAGTTTCTGCTTTTGCAGGCTGAAGTTGCAAACAGATACAATGTGAAGAGGAACTTATGTGTGGTTGAATGGTCACCTGTCCAACCAGCTGTCCAATTTGAAACAGAGAAATTAAAATATCAAGGCAAAGCACCCATGACTGCATCGATCCCTCCATCCAATAAACCAACCATCCATTTTTTTTTTATATCACTTATGTTAAACAGGAACAGCGGAGAGCCAATCTGGAACCAATCCGAGCTTGGACAGGTTGCCAGTCCACCACAGGGCTGACACTGAATGACAGTCAGCCGTTCACACACACATTCACGCCAGTGGAAAATGTAAGACACGCTCTTGTTTTGAAATATAATGCTTATGTTTTGCATACTAACAATGGCCCGCCGTTACAAAGGCCCGCTGGCATTATGTTGATTTTCAGCTGGAGGTGGAGGAAATTAAGTAAAGGCAGGTTTCGGTTGTGGAGTGACAACTTGCTGTGGGGCGCCAGGTTGAAAAGACAAATGGCAATCTAACAATTACAAACCACTTTATCCCAACAATGTATATTTTCTGTGGAATGTTTTAACTGCTGCAAGGTTTCTACAGTCAAATATGACCAGTTGGTAACATAAAGATGTGTGACTAGTGTCACCACTTTACTGAATCACTCTCTCCGCTCATCATGATTTCTCTGGCCTGAATGTACAAGCTGTAACACAAAAGGCAAAAAGTTGTTTTCACCCACAGTGGCTACGACTGCAGAGGCTTTGCTTCACCTTTATTTTGACGTACAAATTGTCATCCTCTTCTTTTCTTGAATATTTGTCTCTGTACGCAAGTGATAGTCAGATGAGTAGTGATGGGCAGATGAGGCTTCATGAAACACTGTCCTCATTGTCAGAGCCCAGGAGATGGCGCTCTCTGTTTAAAAATGATGTGAGGTTTCTCTGAAATGGTTGTTGAAATCCCAAGAGTTTACAGCAAATAGTGCCATCTACTGGGCTCTAAAAATGATAACACTGTATCACGAAGCCTCATGAGTCCATCACTGCAGATGAGGCTTCATGAAACAGTGTCCTCATTTTCACAGCCCAGGAGATGGCGCTCTCGGTTTAAAAATGATGCAAGGTTTCTCTGAAATGGTTGTTGAAAGCCAAAGATTTTAGAGCAAAGAGTGCCATCTAGTGGGCTCTGAAAATGATAGCACTGTTTCATGAAGCCTCACGAGTCCTTCACTGCTATCTGCATTGAAGTTAGCAACAAAAAGTTACTTATCTTTTGTGATTTCGCCTTCAAAATTTCACTTTCCATTACAATCTATGAGTATTCTATTATGGTTCAAGGCTAAAGCCTCTTTAAACACCTAGTGTTTTCCACAGACACCAAGCCAAGAGGGCGTTTTCCCCTCCAGCCACAATAACAATTTAGGAGACTGTCGGCACGAATCACAAATTTTTTTTTCTTCTCTTGATGTTGCAAATAAAAACAAAGCAAATTGAAGAGGGGTATATGACCTTGGACTGAAGGTCATTTAGATTCATCTAAAAATATGCAGGACCTTGCCAAAGGGAAGATTTTGAGTCTTCCGACCCCCAGTGCTCCTCTGATACATGAAGAGAAATCCATGCTAATGCTGTGCTAATGGCTAGCATAGATTGCAGTTGCAAACACGTCATTACCAGCAGGTGCGGTGTCAGTCACATACAATCCATGTTACATCTGGACAGAGCTTTTACTTGCAAGTGCTCTGAACGTTGATCAGAATTCATGGCAGGACCTTCATATCTGAGTGCTATTAGCGCTAAAAGCGCTTCCTTCTGATATAACTATTTAATGAGGGACTAAACAAAGAGGAACGGACCTTCTTTTAATAACAATGCTGTTCAGGTCCGTCTTGTTATCATGGAAGCAAATACGCTCCCACATTAAACGGAACATTTCGATGCTTTTTAATTCCATTCCACTTCATTTTCAAGCGATCAAAGCCACCAATTATCCCTTTTTAATCACAATCTTTATTTTGGGAGATGCGAAAATTTTAAAAAAGGAACGTGGCAGATGTTGAGTGAGGAGACGACGCATCTGCGGACGAATTAATGACACTCATCATGACAAGCTGTCTCCAGTGAATCAACGTGATGAACATGTTCCGAGCGGATGCCGAGCAGATTTCTCTGGTGGGAAGGAAGCCGGCGGACTCTTCTCATGATGTAACATGGCCAGGAAGTTTCGTGTCGGTCGTAATGGAAGTCTCATTTGAAACTCCGGCGTGACGGCACGAGTGAAGGTGATCATGAGGGATCATCAACATCTGTCTTCCCGCATCACGTCTCCGCTCCCCAGCCAATTTATCTGGTACCGGCGCAGTCGAAACATCGTTCAACCCAGTTTGAACAAACGCGGCTCTCTCCAGGGACTCAAACCGCTGTTGTTGTTTTACGCGGCGGAGCCTCCCACTGTTTACCTGACACTTGTGCAAATAAATGGTGCTTCAACATCTGTTAAGCTGCGGAGCCTTGACGGAGCAATAAAAGGCGAGCACTTGTCAGTCATACCAATGCACCGCTTGTGTAATGTCGGGAGTAATTGCTCTCTTGTTTTAAATGTTTGTCTCTCTCAACAAGTGCAGTGTTGGGAGACAATGAAGCGCACATAAACAAGACTGACGGCTCAATCGCAGCGAGCGCGCTAATAAATCCTGTAAACACTGTCTCCGCCCATTTGTAGGACACTTTTTATCGCCGCTTTTCTCCGCGGAGCTTTGGGTGAGCCGCTGGGTTATAGATCCCGGCTAGAAATGATTTGCTCCCGTATGATGCATCAATGTTTATTAGTTCTCCTGTCCTTGTGCTGCGTCTTTGTGGAGTCGCATCGTAAAAAACAGGGGTTTAATCACTGGAGCAACAACGTATTGGTCTCCATCTGAATTACATGAGAGCTTTCCAACATTACTTTCGATTCTCAGTTGCTTCCAGGAAAAACGCGATCAAGTTGTCCTCGTCCCAAACGTCTCCTGCTTTGGTTCTGGGTCTTCGTATTTTTAGCTTTTAGAATTCTCCTTATCCCCGAGTTTAGGAAGGCAGGTGTGTGAGCCTGAAAAAAAGAGCATTCAATAAATTTGAATTATTAATATAATATTTTTATAATTATAATTTTCTTGTTGCTGTTGTGATGTATTCATTTGGGTTCACAAAGATTTTCTCCTGTATTTTCAGTGGCATGACCAGCTGAAGCTAAAGCTAAAGCTAAAGCAGGAAAATTTGCCAGCGAGTAGCTTTGAAATGTATTGCACTTTACCATGAGTCTAAACATCAACAATCACTCATTAAATTGTAATCTGTGTTTATAAAAACGATATAATGACTGGCGGATTTTAGTATCGTCGGACTGGTAGCAACATTGTTTTCAGCAGCGCTAGTGCTAATGCTAATTTAGCTCCATAGAGCATCAGGTCAAACATCATTGTACCTGTCTCATGCAGCCATTTTTGGCCACTCAGCGCTTCTTAAGGAGGAGTGAGAAAGATTCTCACCAGAACTCTCTAGATGTAAATGTCCCGTCAAATCCGATTGGGGTTGAATGAATGAGAAAAAGAGAGTTGTTTTTTTTATTGAAAGATTAAGATTGAAGAAAAATGTGCTACAGCAAAATGTGAGCTTTTTTTAACCGCAGGGAAAAGGGCTGGTGCTTGAGAACCACTTGGGGTTGCACGTTCCTCTCTTGGTTTTGTCAGCTTTGTCGGTAGATTTGTCCATTTCTAAGTCAATGCAAAATGACCGTGTTAGTTTATCTTAACAAACCTAATGCAACCGGTGTCAGACCTGCACATCACAGCTTCTATTTAGCATATGAAAACAAACAATGCTGTGCTTTTTTTTGCTGTAAAATGGTGGTTACGAATAAGCATTTCAGAGCACGTTCACCACCTAGTGAGTGTGAATAGACTCCTCTTTGCTCCAAAAGAAAATTGCGATCAAAATAAAATCAAATTTCACCCAAGCAATGGCAATAGAAGCTTCTTATTATATTTAATAAATTAGATGAACAGTTCCCATTCTCTCCTCAGTGCCATATGAACCTGAGTTGCTGAGTAGAAAAGAACCGGTTGTAGATGCAGCATCTCTGTAGATGTGCGTGGGTGGTCGTGAGATATTGAGATTTGGCAGTTTGGACTCAAAATGTCACACTCAAGACCGACAGAACTCCAGTCTAAATTTGCTCTGCCTGACATTTGCAGGGCAGCGACAGCGAGTACGAGGTGGACCAGAGCCGACCCAAGACGCACTCCTTCGTCAGCCACTACATCAGCGACCCCACCTATTACAACTCCTGGCGGCGGCAGCAGAAGGGGGTCAGCCGTCCTCCAGCCTACGGTTACTCCCAGCCCGAGCCGCTGGTGGAGCAGGAGTCGAGGCCGCACCCGCCACCCGTGCCCCCTTTGCCTCCGCTTCCTCCCCTCCACCCCCAGAGTGCCGCGTCCCCACAGCCGCAGGGCCAGGGCACTCTCTTCAGGCCCAAGGGAAGCCGGACTCCCACCCCATCTCTGCTGGCCTCTGAACCCCCAAGCCAGCACGGCACCCTGTACAGACCCCCCAGCAGCCTGGGCTGTGCCGCTCAGGCACCTACCGCTGGCTTCTCCTCTTTCGTTTGACACACACCTCCCCTGCCAGTAACAAAGGAACCCTTTTGATTTCTGTTGTTTCCTTGCTACTTTGCTTTTGCCATTTTTTTCTGTCACACTGACAGTTTTTTTTTTTCAATATTTAGCGATGGAGGCGTCTTCATTACAGCTTATTAGCGTGTGCGTGTGTACGGCTGTGTGCGGTGCGTATGACTGGATAATCAATGTGATCTGTATTTTACTGAAAAGACAATCATTTGGACTTTAAAACGCATTGCTTGAATACATATTATTTGGTGGAATAAGTACGCAAACAAGGGACAACGAGAAAAAAAAGACAACCTTGTTCTCTTTCTTTAGAGCTTTATGAAAGTCTCGTCCGACCCACCAAGAGAGCGGACCACTTTAAACTGTTCAGACTGATGGTGGATGATGGGAAAAAGCCTCTCTGGTGGAATAATGTCACGTCGGAAAAAAAGACAAATAGAGAGAAATGGACTCTGACCCAGAGCGAGGCACCCGCGGTCACTGTGGCCCCTCAACTGCCTTCCACTTTCTCACTCTGCTTATTCATCGTTGGGACTGCATCATGTGTTTACTGTACGTACTTGTCGCATATTGTTTACCAGATATTTATACCAATCAGCTTGAAAGTCTCCAGAAGATCACTGCTGACGGACGTTATCAACCACTTAAAAAGCATTGTGCCACTTTTGATAGTCGTTTGGGGAATGTGTTGACTGTGTGCGGTACGCTAGAACTATCTGAAAGTGCATCCGTTTTGTGCATTCTGTAACACACAACACAACAAAAGCACAACTATAGCTACTGTTGCATCACTTTATTCGCGGAAGAAACCTGTCAACAACCAGGCTGCTGTCGGATTTAAAAAAAAAATGTAAAGTGAAAAATGACGTGTTTCAAATTGTGCAGGTTGCATCACAAAAAACTGTTTACATGTGTTCAACACAACGAACTGCAGTGAAACTGTACAATGATATCATGACATGTGGATGCTGATGAGGCATAGAGATGTTTTCTACACTTTGGATCATGACGTTTCTTTACGAGGAGCTGAGATGGGACGACGACGACGTCCTGTAGCATCCCTGCTGTACAGACACATTTGTCAACTCTTCAATGTGATCATCACTGTGTACATGACGAAGAAAATTATGGATCTACTCATGATAGCGCTCTTGAATAAATTATTCTATTTTGTAATGCGTTTGCTTGACTGGTTACATCACTGTCGCACCAAAAAAACCTTAAATTTTAAATTCAATTTTCTGGCAATAATGAGTGAAGGAATGGATTAGTCAGTTTTGGTGGTTTTCTGAAGTTCTATGGGGATTTAGCAGGGTTTTAGCTGAATGCTAATGCTAGTCAAACACACAGAACTACCTACAAATTGGTGGAATTTCACTAAATATAACAAAGCATATTAAACTTTCATGTGCTTGCAGTGGCAAAATGTGCTGGATAAGATCACTGGAGTCTGGAATACTGCCTTGAGAATGTTGCTGGCTGCCTATGCGCCTTTCCCACCGTGTTCCATCAAGTCAGGGAAGTTGCTTGATTTCATTCTTGAGTTGTTTTACTGACTTGTTTGTTGTGTTTTTATAAAGTCATGTGAAATCAGCTCCTTTGTGGAGGTTTGTCACCATGGTTTTCTTGGTTTCTCAATGATTTAGCTTCTAGCAGACTATCACCTGCTGGAGTGATGATGTCACGTCTGGTATTCGCGATCAGATTTCCGAAACATTTAAATACGTAAATGAAACTTTGACGGACCATATATGTCCATGGAAGATACCGTTAATGATTTATCGCAAAAAAATGTGCGTAAATGAACAAGCTTTTCCTTTTGGAATGAGTCCTTCCTGGTCTGACAACAGCGCGGTACATATCGACCAATGACAATGTGTTTGAATACCAGTTCTGACAACAGAACACACAAATGTTTTTCGATAAACAATGACTTTTGGTTAAGTGCGAGGGAATATCAAAACGTTTTGAGTAAGATATTTGGATTTGTTTTGATTTATTTTTCAACATAGTCCCTTTCCGACTCCACATACTTTTCAATTATTAATTCACGACCAGTAAACTCATCATCTTGGTCACCTAACCAACCCTCTGCAGCTGCAGTCAGCACATCTCCATCCTCAAACCTCTGGTCCTGAAGGTGTTTTTTTTTCCAGGTCTGGAGAGTAGCGTGGGTCAGGGAGGAGACTGGGGCCACACTAGCGCATCCATCACACCTCACTTGGAACCAGTAGCTAAGACGAATATAAAGATAAGATGAACATCAGGTGCTCTGGGAAAATGTGCAAGGCTCAAAACTTTTTCATATCCCCTTGTATATGGGCTTAAGAGCCACTTCTGTTCCCAAAATGTGCTCATGTTTTTGATGATGTCGACTGTAAATGGGTGTATAACAATACTGTACCAGATGTGTCGCTCCCATCACAGACACCAAAAGTAGTCTTCATTCACTGAAGTTTCACAGGACCTGACTCATTAAAGCCATCGTCAGAGCATGGATTGTTGCAGTGCAATATGGGATTGGTGGAGTCAGGGGCTGGGAGCATGGATGCTGACCGTTTTAAAGTAAATCAAGTCACAGATGGGGCCCACTGGCCATTGGTTTAATGCCCATAATATTATAGTAAAGTACTTTTCTTCAAGGAAAGTCTAAGGACTGAGAAACAGCCCCCATGAGGTCGGTGCGAAACTGAAATTATTTGTTTTGCATTCAAGGTTTCTGTGGTCAGTCAAATCGTAACCTGAACACGTTCTTCTCAAGCTGTGTCTGGAAAGGACATGAGTTGACATGCACAGCGATAACGCCGACACTTCTCTTGAAACCAAAACTGAAAAGAGCAAAGTTTCAAGCTCCGAAAATCAAAGCGAAATATCGATGACATTTGATCCGACTGCACTTTAAAAAAATGACCTGATTCCCAGCCGCCCCAGACACTCGGATCATTAGGATGCACGGGAGCATGAGCGACTTACAAGTTAGAATTTGGAGAAGAACCTGATCCAGTGCAAGCATGCTGAAAAGCTGAGGGAGGGCAAGAGGGGGTGTCTGGGTAATCTCCTTACTTCAGGCCGGAAAACATTGATCTTTAGCAAAGCAGACTGGGTGGAGAAACGGCGGGATCAGGAGACACATTTTATAAGGGACGGGAGGAAATTAGCCATAGAGGAAAAATATTTCATCGACTGAAATGTCTCCGAAGGATTCAAGGGTGCAGTCAAGAGAAGCCACATTCATGTCAAACCCTGTTCACGTCATCGTCTGAGGTGGTGTGAACGCAATAGAACTGTGAACCAAATCAGCAGCACGATGTAATGCTCTCTCCCCCCGACGACAAGAAACACACACATCAGCTCATTTGTTGAGTCTGAGTTCAACGTCTCCTCTCGGGAGCGAGTCAAACAAAGCTCGTCCTAATTCGGATTGTTGGATCTCATCGCTCGCTCCGAGAATCAGACGGAGAAATTGGAACAAAACAAACCACATAATGTGCAAAGAAAGTGGTGAATCTAAATGTGCTGGGTGATTATTCATGATGTGCTTGTGGGTTGCTGCTTTGTTTTGTTTGGAGCGATGGCTAGAGGGCGCTAAGAATGTGGTAGCACACTCACATATCTGAAACAAGCTCTCACTACTTTAACTACATTTTTCAAATGTAGGCGTTAGCTCCTGCCTTTCCTTGATTTGTAGTACCAGATTTGAGGACCAGAAAATGTAAATACTGCAGAGTGACTGGTAAAATCACAACGATATGAAGTGCATGCATCGGAATTGTACATTTTGGCTTCATCTACTTCGATGTAAACAAACCAAAACCTTGTGAAATGACATGAAACCATGAGCTCATAGCAAAAATGTATTTGTCATTGAAAAGTCTAACCAGCTGCAGAACCAGGTGCAAGTAATATTCATCAAATTTACCAGAGAAAAAAAAAGAAAAAAAATACACGATGCAAACTGTTGAGAAAAATGATAAAATTCTGAATAAAATGTAGTCTATATTATTTATATATAAACTCTAAAGAAGATATAAGTAAAGTGTAAATAAAAGTATCGCCATATCATTTTCGAATTAATTTTAAGAACTGCTTCGACAGGTGCTTTTATAAACAGTTTTTACTGTTGTGGCAGTGGCGTCACTTTCTTTATCATTTTTTCTTGCAGTTACTACTGCACTACTGCCACCATATACGTATTAAAGCTGAGCGTCTTGCGGCCCTCACCAGCCAGAGGTGTCAAACAAAAAACTTTTTAGCGGCCTTTTTAGGAGGCGCTCGCGGTCCAACCATAGGCCTCCGCCCTATGGTTGACCCTATGGTTGAGAATCACTGACATAGATGACAACAAGTCACACATAAGCGCTACTTTAAAGTGTATAGCTAACACGACTGTGGACGGCTCAGACGTCCTTCAGAGGTCATCTCTGTTTTGGTCTCATGTTTAGCATTCCGCCACAAACTTGGTCACTTTAATTGGATCTCTGGTGTCCTGCCACTTCCAGTGTCTGTCTCCTTTGATGATACTGGCACGCGCTCCGATGTGATGTGTGCCTGCGTTTGGCCGAGCTCAGCACATTTTGGCAGTTTCTTGAATTCCAGTGGAAATGGGTCAGGAGGTGGGAACCATGCAGCAGGGTGACGTTCAAACTTTCCAACTTTCCACTTCAGTCTATCATCGCAGGCTGTTTCTTCAGGTGAGATAATAGGGTGGGTCCATTCACCATCGCTGAGCCTCAAGATGAACATTCCATGAATCTTAAGCACCGCTGCGCCGCGCCAGTCATGAAGAGGCCATCAGCGGCCAGAACTGATGCAAGAGACTGAAATAATTCATCACAATGTTTATCAGCAATTCTGACTGGTGCATAATTTCCTGGTGGGTTTTTTGGTTGGTTAACGTCTGTTAAAGAAATGGGACAGCGTGTGATGCCCATGAAAAATAAGATTATGAATCCCTTGAATAGGAACTTTGAACTTTGGTAAAAGGAAAAACTGCAAAAACTGTATTTTTTTTTATATATATATATATATATATATATATATATATATATATATATATATATATATATATATATATATATATAATGTTCAGTATAATTCAATTTTACAGTAATTATAACCAGTTTTATAGATTTTTTTTATAATTCTGAAAATATTCAAATCAAACTTGATTTTTTTCAAGAAATAAAAATACTAAATCAAACTGCTAAAATTATATTTGGTTCTTGTATTCAACATGCCATTTTAAAATTGCATTTTTTCTGAAATATTTTAATTTTAATGCTTGGTATAATAAAAAAAATACATATACACATACATATATAATGTATACATATATATATATAGAGAGAGAGAGAGAGAGAGAGAATGAGAGAGTCTTTTTTCCATATATATGTGGTAAAAATTTATATATTTTTGGCTTTTTTATTATTGATCAACAAGACGAGGAGCAACAAATATACATACATCTAATATGAGGAAATAATTTCAATGCAACTCATTACATGTAGCACAAAAAAAATTAATATTACATTTCAAAGCAAATGGAAATGGTGGAATAAAAGAAAAAAATATATATAAAAGATTATTAATAAATAACAGAGAAACTTATTTGGAACAGTTCTAGAAGCTGAGTTACCTTTTACGCTGACCTCATGAGGTCCAGGAAAATACTGCTGCAGGGGTTCATGTCGCGCTCTGTTACACGGAACATTTTAACTTCACGGAACCATGAAAGATATTTGCTTCCTCACACTTGCCGGTAACACTGACAGAGAATGCCTCCCTTGGAGAGCAGGAAGTTAATCTGTATTTTTTCATTTTAGCTCAATGATTTACGGCTTCAACTTGATGTTGAAATGACTCATAAAACTTGAATGTGGCTTGATCCGGAACAAAAGGCCACTGCAATCAAAGTCCCATCTTCGGGCGGCCATCAGCTGTCGGGACGGAGGCTGGGAAGCAGGCCAGAGGCAGGAAATGACTGGAGACGGACACTCGCTGCTCCTCAGAGGAGGAAGAGATTAAAAAAGCTGGTATCGACACTTTGCCGGGGCAGACTGACGTGATTAGTGATTCCGCTGCCTCTTCCAGACAGGTGACATTTGTCCTGTGATAATCATCAGGCGTGCGTGCATTCTGCTCTGCTGAGCTCCGGGGCAGCGTCCTCACCGGGAGAGTTACAAACAGTGAGACATTTCCAGTCCTCCTGTATCATGCCTGAAGAAATAGTCATTATATTGCATGAAATGTAACAATTGAGAAGCCATGTCATATAATAGCGTCATAAAACTTGTCATTTTCACAATGTTTTGAGGAGAATGAAAAAAAAAACAGTTTGGGCATGATCAAGATCCAGGATTTATTTCTATAAGGACTCTTTATTGACTGAGGTTTGTGCTCCCTGAGTGTCTTTTCCAGTTTATTTAAATTTATAATAAAAATATTTGTATGTTATAAGACATTAAAAGAGCTTTAGCTTAAATAAGGTGATATAAAAACTTTGGAGTCGGAGGGGAACCGGTTCGGGAACCACAGAATTTCATCTCTGCTATTTGCGGACGATGCTGTTCTGCTGTCCTCATCGGACCGGGACCTTCAGCATGCACTGGGGCGGTTTGCAGCCGAGAGTGAAGTGGCCGGGATGAGGATCAGCATCTCCAAGTCTGAGGCCATGGAGACCGGAATAAGGTGGTTTGGAGAGTTCTTGCCCCAAGTGGTGGAGTTTAAGTATCTCGGGGTCTTGTTCTCGAGTGAGGGAAAAGGGGAGTGTGAGATTGATACACGTGTTGGTGCAGCAGCAGCAGTGATGCGGTCGCTGTATCGGACCGTCGTGGTGAAGAGAGAGCTGAGTCACAAGACGAAGCTCTTGATTTACCGATCGATCTACGTTCCCACCCTCACCTATGGTCACGAGCTTTGGGTAGTGAAAGGATGAGATCGCGGATACAATGGCGGCTGAGATGAGTTTCCTCTGCAGGGTGACTGGACGCACCCTTAGAGACAGGGTGAGGAGTTCGGTCATCCGGGAGGAGCTCAGGGTGGAGCCGCTGCTCCTCCACAGCGAGAGGAACCAGCTGAGGTGGCTCTGGCATCTGATCCGGATGCCCCCTGGACGCCTCCCTGGGGAGGTGTTCCGGGCATGTCCTACTGGGAGGAGACCCGGGGAAGACCCAGGACTCGCTGGAGAGATTATGTCTCCGGTCTGGCCTGGGAACGCCTCGGGATCCTCGGGAAGAGCTGGAGGAGGTTTGTGCGGATCTGGAAGTTTGGGCTTCCTTGCTCCGAATGCTGCCTCCGCGACCCGACTCCGGATATGTGGCAGAAGAAGGTGAATGTGATATAAAAACTTGAATATAGCCACCATGGTGATTTATGGTGCCATTGTCCAATATTTGATCCAGTAACATACCAGATTCATTCAAACAAAATTGTGGCTTCTTGTGCCAAATATTCTTATTCCATAAAAGTGCGATTCATTGAGATTAATTCATCACAAATTCTCTAATTAATTAGATTGTTTTAATCGAATCCCACCCCTATAAAATGTATACCATAAATAACCAAACCACAAGGCCATATAAACATCTCAAAATATATACATAAACTCCTCTTCAACTTCTCCAGCTCGTTGTATTTGTTATCGCACCGCCCCTGAGGCTGACGTCACGGTGACGTCACTGCTCTCGTGACCCCACGCTGAGAGCCTGTGTCTTTAAGGGGCCGAGTGAAGGGGCGTGTCCACGCGCTGCTGAGGCAGGAGGCTTTGTACTTGACTTCCAGCGTCACAAGCAGCTGCGGCGCTTCACACACCACGGTGATACAAACATTGCTCCCTGAAACAAAGCTCCTCTGCCGTCCATTCCTCCGCCAGCCTTCCATTTCCGGGTGTTTCACCGTGGGTGAGATGAGCGGACCCCTGCTGTGAACCTGCTGGGGGCCTAAACGTGGAGCCGGCGTTCATGAATGGGGATGCGCGGTAAGTCACAATTCCACGCCAATATAAGTCTTTAATGTTCGGTATTCAATGCCTCTTTAATGCCTACCTGCGACTTCTTTCTCCGTGTGTTCACCGGTGGAGCTGCAGGAGCCGCGTGTGTTGTGCAGTATTGTTCTTCTACTGACCCACCCACTATCACATCATTGTAGTGTGATCGAATTAGCTGCCACAAAGGCTAATGCTACTTAGCCAGGGGATTTAACAGCCAGTGGAACTGAAATATATTCCCCAAAATACAAAAACATCCTCTAAAGATTACAAAATTCCAGATTTATAGTTATTGTTGTTGCTTTATTTATTATGTTTCTGTTGTGTGGTTACAGCTATATTGGTGTAGCACATCGTTTAATCTCAATAGTATTATGATCTTAATAGTGTAAATGTGACTATCATAAACTGGTGTGTTTAACTGCTCTTGGATTGTGGACTTCTTATCAATGTTTTGCTTCACCTTTACCTCATTTTGCAATCTCCTATGTAACCTAGTTGTAGAACCTGCCTTAAATCTGAAACTAACACAGCTACCGCTGCTTTGATGTACTTTAAAGTCTCAGCCAATGTTGGACAAACGCTTCACTACCCTCACACCTTTCATCACATGACTATCAAAGGCACCATTTGTCACCACTTCCTCCCAGTGAATACCTTCATTATCATAGCATTCATTATCTTGCTGTGATTTTTTAAAGTAAATATTTTGTTGCCCAGTTACCGGCGTTATTTTCTCGCATGATAAATAAAAGTGGCGTTCCAGTTGAAGACAATAATCCGTTTGTTCTACCTCTTCACTGTTCTTCATGATCCGCTGCCCCCCATGGTCCTTTCTTCGGGGGATTTATGGACTGACCCTGTTGGCTGTGACACAATCACTGCTTGGCTGATAAGAAGGTGCTCAAGGAGACATTGTTATCAGGAATCTCCCCATCTTGCACTTGGGTGGCTTCTTTTGTTTTTGTTTTCACACATTTCAGGTGTGATAGCTGACCCAGACTAATCTGAAGAACACACAGAGTATCACACTTCGAATCAACGCTGAAGACATTTTCTCATAGAGTTTCTTTAGCAGACCTCTTTAAACCAGTCTGCACAGGTTCAGCTCCTTTCTTAAATTACAAAGAACCTTGCCCGCGGGAGACGTGTGTTTATCGCCGAAAGGTGAAAGTTATCCTTCCTCTTTGTTGCCTGATACTGAACCGAGCACTCAATTTATCAAGTGCTTTCCCTGTATTGTCCCTGCTCAAAAACTAGTTGCTAAAAATGAACTGTTCAGAAAAACCAGTTGGGCTCTTTTTTTGTGACCAAGTCCAAGTTACAGCGTGTCTGCACATTGTGTGCACATTTTGAGGCAATGTGTGTGTCCAGTCCAGCCCCTTTACATTCCAGGAAATGCCAACATAAACTGTTATTTGTCATTGTGGAATGCTTCACAGACTGGATGTTGAACTGCCGGCCATGACAGCGATGGTGAAGGATGTTTATTTAAGACAAGTCACATATTAAGTCAGCTATTACCCTGAACAACGGCCACATGGTGCATAGAAACCCCCAGATTCAGCTTGTGCAACTTATCAACCCATCCTTTAAGTGCTCTCTGCCAAAGTTTGGCAATATTGTTTTGGGGTTTGAGAATCGTGGCCCGGCAGTTACGAACAAAAGCCAAAGAAAATGTTGATTCTCTTGTCACATCCTGTTTCTCTGTCACTAAAGTAAATATCAATCTGAGCTCGGACAATGCTGGGAAGGGGTGCAGTTGCTTTGACATATAATCTCAGCTTTTCAGTGAAGAATATTTTTGTTGACTCGAATGACGATGGTGTGTGGTTTTCCATGTCGGATTGTGTCTTGAATACACCAGTTTAAAGGCACTCGTGCATGGTCATGAATGTTTCAGACCCTGTGGCCAGTTTATTCAGAGTGCTGGTCTGTGCTTGGCCACAGCCCAGTTCCTTGACTACAGCCTGTCTGTGAAATCTGACTTGGTACCATTAGACTGATGGTGTTGAACAAGTATTTGACTTATATGGGGTGTTTTGCCCATTTTCTTTGACTCATTTGAGGTTGGCTTGCGCGGGCATGACCACCAAAGGGGCCCTGATCTCTGCTCGGGATGGGATCCCGTATCTGTATCGGACATACACTCATGTTTTTGACGGATCAGGAATTGCCGAGATGATGACAGATGCAAGAGCTGAGTCTGAGCTTCATGTTTTCAGCTGTAGTCCCTTCATAGTTAGCTGTTTTGTGAGTTCACAGCAAACTGTGGAGTGGATTTCCTTTCCATTGGTGAGAGGACGTGCCTTAGGAAATCCATTCCTTGGTTTCCAGTGAGCTCACGGAGCAGAGGTCTGAGTCTTCAGCTGGAAACATGTAGCCATTTAGCATGCGAGCGTTTAGCAGAACGCACCCGGAGTAAAAACTCCTTTACTTCAGTCCTAGGATGTGTCGTATTTATGAGTCACTTGGAACCCAAAGTAGATGTAAATAAAGTGGTGCGGTGGTGTTCGCTGACAAAACATAACCGCAAGACAGTTAAGCGAGGTGAGCATGAGGATGAACAGCGCATTGGATGTTTTCGGTTAGCAGTTTATGTCAACGTTGGACTTTAGACATGTCACTTGTCAGTCGGAAAATGGATTTATTTATGCTCCAACAGCCAGAATATGATCAAATGAAGCCGCGTCTAGTATCCATTCACTTCTGCATATGTATTCAATAAATTTCAAATGCCGATGTGAAACTTTTAGAGTTTCAAATTTGTTTTCTGGATAATGTTTGTCCTGTTGTCGTGATTTCATGTTTTCCTGACTTCCTTCTGAGGTCTTACACTGACCTGTAGTTGCCGTCTCTAATTAATGTGCAGTCAATGGTAGAAAGAAACAGCAAACTGAAATTTGGTATTGGATCGGAGGAAGATCGGTATCGGCAGATATACAAATTCTAGTATCAGGATCGGATCAGGGGTCCAAAAATGTGAATTGGTGCATCCCAAATCTCTGCCTTCCCAAAATCATGTTGAGCTCCTCAGGGTGAATTTGAGATGTACCCTGGGGCATCATGCGCTATAATCTGTTGGGCACGTCATGGGAATACATTTTTATGTTTCTTGGCAGTATGTTGCCATTATTATCATTGTTTTTGCAAGAGTTGACTGCCACTTCTTTGCGATCTTCACTCTGCTTTGCTTGCACTTGTGTTCTGAAACCAAAACCACAGATAAGTTCACAACTGTGTGTGTATTTCCCTGGATTTTAAATTGTTGTTTGCCATCAGTTGGAGTCAGATCCAAACACAATGTTCTCAATGTTCTCTGAGATGGTCCATTGCAATTCCTTTCAGATAACTTTGACTTAATCATGAAACCTTTGGCCATTTAGAGCCATGCCAGAATCAACCAGAATCGGCAGTTTATATTTTCATAGCATGCATCTGCCCAAGTGAAGCAATGCTCTTGTGATTTCTGCGTAATAGTGTGATAACCTGTGATCACAGAGGTCTTTCCTGAAGTTGTCATGGTTAATTTTTCTCTTATCATAGGGGTGAAAAAAAGGGATGATGGGGTGTCTGTGAACGTGTGGGACGTTTCAACTGGTGTGATTCAGTAGCTGCAAAGATTTCTGAACCACGTGACAGTTTGGCTTTTGGAAAGAAAGTGTGCATCAAGGGAGTAAGAAAAGCGACATTTATTTCCCTGCACTGCACTCGATACGCAGAACTCTAGTGTGTTTCACACAAACTGACATGTAACGTCTAGATTTTCTGTTAATTTCTGTCACTTGCCACTGTCATTATCCCCTGAAGTGTGTGGTTATCGATTCCTTTCAGAATTACAATCCCTGATCGATGTGTTAAGTGGCTTCTTCTTCTCTTTCTTCAATGTGCCTCAGCCAAATATTTGAGCATTTTTTTTTCCCCCTTCTCCTGACTCGTCCCGGCCTCTATATTTTGTTGCTTTTTTCGACAGCTCACCCCCTATAATTATGGCACTCTCACACTTTAAAGTAAAATTCTCCTGCTCCCATAATTTGACTGCATTCTTTCCATTGAGGTAAGCAGGTTTTTGCTTGAGCAAGTATTAGAAGCCAGACATGCAGAATCCTACATTTAAATGGGGCTAAAACTGCCATCTATTTAGCACAATCACCCTAAAATGTTTGCCGTACAGATGCTGCAGCCTGCAGTGTCATAGAACTGTGTGGATAGAGATGTGAGCTGTGTTTGTTTGCTTGGCCGTCAGGACGCAGCGTGATGGAGCACTGCCTTGTATGGAGAGGAAGGGCAGGCTGGAGTCATTTCCGCAGAGATGGGAGATCATTTTCCCCTGCCCTTCCTGTGACATACCCCCCGACACTCAGGCGGCATTTATCCATTCAACATCTCGCATACGGCTGTCCACAACATCGGGGAGTTGTTCTAAAACGTGTCCGATTAATTATGGATTCTGTTTTGAGTTTGTGTAATTGGGAGTCGCCCGCTTGGACTTCTAACGCCTGCATCTTGTCTGACCCAACAAGATTTTTTTATTTGACTCAATGTGTTTAAAAGGTTGAGTTTTATACCAGGAGATAATAGAGCGGAGAGAGGTAACGTTGCATGCCATGTCTGGAGGCTGCGCTGGCTGTAAAAGAGAAGAGTAGCCTCCTCTCGGGTATCGGAGGTCATCGAGAACACAGCAAGCTCTCTTGCTTTAGGCTTGTTCTCCTCCAAGAACCATTAGCTGTCTGTGCTCATTTGAACTCACCTATGCTCGTGGAATAGGCTGGTCATTTTCAGGTCAAAGTAGTTGCTCAACAGTTGAGCGTTCGCTTCAGCATTGCCATCCCTTACTGTTGTTCAAAGCATCATTGGAAACCGATATGGCAGAGACAAGGAGACTCTGGCACTGGCTCAACCAAATTTGAAAGGGTGGCATTAGCTGCCCGAAGCTTTTTGTCCTTCACCACAAATCGCATTTCAAAGTGCAACTAACGCAATCTGATATTTTAATGGATGTCTCCAGCAAGCTCCTAAAGGTTTCCTTCCAAAATTTGACAAAAGGTTCCATTCTCTTTCAGATCTAATGGCTTTTTACAATGTTCTAATCCGTGCTGGCTTTCTAAAATTCATTTGGTGCTTTCAGAACATTCCTCTCCTCCCGACCGTTGTGTTATACCTTCTAAAGGTTTGAAAGAAGAGCTACTTCAAAGGGCAAAATACAGATCATCCCAACCATATATTTCATAGCTGGATTGTTTCATAGCTGGATTGTTCTGATAAGTAATCCCCAACCTAATATTTGCCTTTTGGTTGTCAGGAAATTGGACGTTTTATAGAGTATGTTATTGTCTAATGAAACTGTCATTACCTGCACTCCGTGTTTGTTGACCTATAATAAGGGTGAGTGATGCACCAAATGGTCTTCAACGGCACTGAAGTTTAAATACTCCTGAAGCTTTGATCCCACACCTAAGTAGAACCGGTCTGTTCACACCTGGCTGTGGGTTTTTGGGAGGGGATACTCACGACTGTGTGATAGCTGAAGCATACAAATGACACTTGTTTTGGGAACACACTTGGGCTTATTTTTTGTTTTTGCGTTGCATCTACATTTAAAGTGTTTTGTGTCGACTGTATCTGTTCATCCACAGCCACCAGAAAGTGTGGCCTTGAATAATGATGCCCCTCCCACCTTGTCCCCAAGCCCCATCACTGTAGGACAAGTAATGCAATTGTATGTATGTGTTATAATATTTCCCTTGTGAATATTCTCTGAAGATACTTAGTCAGCAACATGGACTAAACAACAACCTAAAATGTAGGTGCAGTTCAGACACATGACAGTAAAGAACAGTGCCAGAAATTCCTTTTGAAGCTGAAAGGATCAATCCGCTGTTTTTCTGAGTTGGAAGCGTGTGAACAGAAGCAGGTCAGTAGAATGTGCTAAAGTCTATTACAACAAACTCGGCATGCTCTCCATATTTCACAGCTACAGATTTTGGATTAGCTGTGCTTCTTAGACCACTGAGGATTTACACATTGAAAAAAAGCCCCTGGCTTTCCTGGCATCACGGCCCTGCCGGCCTGGAGGAAAGCGTTTCAAATAGGTGGTTGGATGGAGGACATTCCTTCAGGTCACAATCTAAAATTGGACCGCAGGGCCGGCAAGTGGCTGATAGAATTCCCCAAATGGAGCTTTTAAAAACTGACTGAGGCTTTGACGTAAAATCCGGTTTATGAGTAGTTTCTCATTAGATTTGTGTTCTCTCTGAGCCTTATTTGTCTCCAGGAGACGCATCAGCTTCAAGTCGGTTTGTTCGCTCCCTGCGTGATTGAGAGATAATGTGATTTCCACTGCTTGTCCCCGAGCTGCTCCCTTCCAAATGAGATATTCAGGCCTGCTAACTGAGTTGTGTGACAGATACCTATCTCAGGCCAGCCATTTGTCACCTTCATTACTGGTATGTGTGCCCATGCCACGGACTGCAGTGCATCTGTTTCTTTAAGAAAAGCATGTTTGAAAACAGAATTAGATGGTCATGCTTTTTTTTTTTTTAATATTGTGGTTTTTGTAGGTCAAAGCAAACCAGCAGCCTCGATCTCACTTGGCTGTGAGTAGACGTGGTGTCTCACAGCCCAATGTCATTTCACCCTCAGGTCATTCACTCGCCTCTCCAGGTCAATGACTTCAAATAGTTGAGACACAGCGCTTCTCCCACCACTGTACCACCCCCCTCCCTTCGACTACTCACAGGAAGAATTAAGAACAAGGACGCCGCATCAATACTCAATTAGGGAAATGGGCCATTCGTCATGTTTAGGACTGTGTTTTTGTCTTTATGTATTGCTGTCGAGCGGCTAAGTGTGAGAGTATTGACAGAGGCTGAAGTGTTGCGGCGGCCGGGCGCTAGGTCAATATTTATTTCTCTCATGTCGAAAACGTCCCTCTGATGAATTCAGGTGGTGTTTATGTGCCTGTCCAGCTGTGAAATTCATGGATGCATGTTAATTATGGGATTGGGTTGAGCTCCGGTTTTGGACGCCGGCACTGTGTTTGCCTGCTCTGATGAGGGATCTGGTTTCAAATAAATCACTGCAGTTTCACTTTCCCTGAAATGAACGGGAACTAATTGTTCAGAACTATTCTAATGGACTAACAAAGACAAAATGGGACTGTTCAATACGAATTACATTTGCTTTCATATATGAATTGCCTTTTCTACTGTGAAACATGAAATTAGAACAAGTACAGCTGGTGTTTCATAACTTCATTTTATACTCCTTTTGTGTTGTTCTCGTTCATATAACTGGAAATGTTGCTCCATACAAAGCTTTTACATATATTGTTGATCTTCTAAACTGCCGGTCATTGACTTTTAAGAGGCCTTGGGTCACGTGGCTGTTTACGGTTACTTTCAAAAGTGTGGAAAACAATGTAAAGGTTTGAAGCATCACACCTCTGTGCTTCAGTGACTTGTCTTCTTCATGGCTCGATCGTGTTGCACTATAACTGTACCACCACCGATCAAGATGCTTGTCACTCAAGCCAGAAATTTTGCTCCATAAAGCTACAAAGAAACGTCGCAACAATCAGGTAACACGGTGTCAACAGGGACGGTATGGTTGTGTTGCAGTGTTTTAGATTTTGACATGTTCTCAGATAGCCTTTTATCATCATTATGTCAATAGCTATCAAATCTGCGCCCTTTGGATCCTTGTTTCTCACTCCCTTCTGGGATGGCTACCATCCACTCTGTCACTGTTGTATTTGGGAGCTGTTTCCCTCATCGCACTCGAGACTGTTGAGCCTGTTTAACATTCACTATTGCCGGGCTGTTTTTGGTCGCCAATTATGGAGACATATTCCTTCATAACTCACCTCAGACCATTGGCCGTCCATCATCCAGAAAGGGCAAAATCGTGACTAGGTCAACCTGGTTATCAATCTGTCTACCCCACTTCATTTGAGGCAGTGTTATTTATGGATGATTTGTCATATTTTATGAGAATATGTTGACTTTTTACAAGTCTGTTTAATTATTTTATTATGATGTGAATGCTGCACCCAATATTGTCCCAGGACATTAAACTTTTAGATGACTACTCCACCATTCTACTCCTTTATCAAGTCAATGTTTTTTTGTGTTTATACTTTTATGAAACACTTGTGACTTTACTTTGGAGCTGCTGCTGTTTTACCCCTGAAGCTAAAGCTGTGTGTGCATGAATTTATGATTTGTGTGGGTGTGATTTAATGTGCATCTGCAAAAATTTAAGAGGAACTTGGTTGTACCTGGCAATATCTGTGGTTTGGGAATGTTCACTGAGTCACTCAGGTTTGAAACTGCTTGTTGGTGAGAGATTCTATGTCGGAAACCACAACAGCCATGATGCCAAGTGTGGACTGTGTGAGCAGGGATGTTTGTTTTTTTTTTTTTTTTAACTGTGTGAGTTGAGAAGCCTAATCTGATTTGGTGAAAAAAAAATGTGGTTGTGCATCCTTTGCATGGTTTGTGTCCCACATTTGTAGTCCCCTGTGGTCTCTGCTGCTGCCAGAAGTGTTGTGAAAGTCTGTTTTTAAAGCCAATCCCTCCGCCTGTGACCCTGTGGTTCCCACGCTAAACGCTGCCTTCTCAGGCCCGCGTTTAATTCATCGTCGTGCGCACCCACACATGCACTTTCTCAAAGCTATAAATAATCCCGCGTTGTGAATTCTGCTTCATTTTACTACTTAATGCCAGGGAGGCTGTCGGACATGGTTTGAATTCTGCTGATGAAGAAGCGCTGCATGCCTGGTGGTCTGTAACACATTTCGGGGAGAATATCAATGCAGTGGGCACCAATGAGCTTCTGAGCTTGATCCTGGCCTGAAGGGGGGTTTGGTGGAGGAGTGGGAGGCAGGCTTTTACCAGCTCCACTTTCTTTTGTTTTCTGCTTGTTTTTTGTTTTCCCTTTTCTATTCATGCCACCCAGAACTAACGGGGCGGAGGGGTAACAATTTTGGCTCGGCGTTAATGGTGCGCTGATAAAATATCGGAACATATAGCCGCAATAACAAACAGCAGCCTGTGTTTGTGTGTTCTGGCGTAGAATCAGTCCAGAGTTCACGGAAAGTTTGACAAAGTATGAGACAGTCATGCCACTAGGAAAACTGAGCAGTAACTTGGGGATAGAAATATGGGCTAAAATAACTATTAGTCTTTATCTTTTCTAGTGCTTAGTGCTCCGGTGTGACGACTGGCTGGAAATGTACTTGTGTATGCTTTGAATTATTCAAAGCATAAACAATCGGCTGCTTCTAATTAAATGCATGAAATGAAATCTCACTGCCAAATTATGCTCAGACAGAGGACACAACATGAAAAGGAATATTATGAATTAAGGACTTGAATTGAATGACATTTTCATGCTCTTACCAGGTAATTATTAAGTAACCTTTTAGTTTTTATCTATGATGATTTAAGAAGCTGAAGAGGGTGAAATTATGTATTTCAAATGTTTTAGAAAGGATATTATCCTCCTCAGCATCACTGAGATTTGAAGTATTTCATATTTAGATAGTAACAGTAAGTTCTCTATATAGCAAGTGGAAAACTTCATTTTCCTTGTGTTGTGTTTCTTGTGTTTACATAATCCGTGCACTGGTTATGTCAGCATCACCACGCGTCAGTCAGAGATGCATCAGGCTCTGGGACAAGATAGCTGCGAAAACCAAATCTGTTTCAAGTCGCACCGTGCCGTCGCTGTAAGATTGACACAGACGGAGAGCATGTGTTGCGTGAGTCTTAAAACCTCCTGCGGGGACTGACAGGAAACGCTTGCTAGCTTGCAAGGAGGGTGTCTCCATAGAAACCAGAGCAGGTGACACAGGAAGACAAGTCGAAGCTCAGCTGGCACAGACTTGAAGGGGTGGAGGTAGAAGAATGAGGTCACGGTGCTAATAAATGTTCAGGCTTGGAATAGTTGTGTTTGTGTGTCTGTGAGTTGAAGTTGTTGATGGTGTAGGTAGAGTCGGTGATCACGTACGTTCCTGACAGACGCTTGAAGGTAAGCGCTATCTTCAGGTCTGCATGAGATTTTTCCGACCACAAGTCGGCATGCTCTTCTCTCAAAGAAGCCGCTCGCGCTTTGGTCCAGAGACCTCCATGATTGCTCTGCTTTTTATGTGTGTGTTTATAAGTCGGAATATGTAGCCTTAATGAGTTTCACTGCAGCACCCGAGGAAGCGCCAGAGTCTCACTGGCAGTCTGGAGTGAGGTTTTCCTGTCTGGACTTTAGAGATGCTTTTCTTACACCACGTCTCCCGCATCATATCTGCTTGTCAAATTCAATACTGTGGAATAGTTTGTTCTTTTTGGTGCTTGGAATTTTGACACAGCTTCTGTGTAGTGGAGCAAATGGTTGCTCTACATTCTAACTCCATGGGTTTCATAGTCTGCTTTCACTTGTATCTGCTGTGACCCATAAACAGTCCAGATAAGTGTTCAAGTAGGAGACAGTTATGCTTGGATTGTCCATACCACTATGAAGAAAATATTATGCTCAAATATCACAATTTGTATTGTGCGATATTGTATCTATTTGTGCTGAAATATTGCAATACTTCATGTTGTATGTCGGCTCTATCAATATATATATAGATAGATAGATAGATAGATAGATAGATACTTGGATATCAGGCTTTTAGCTAGGGGGGGCATTTGGGCAAAACATGAAAATATGGATGCCCGATTCTCGACCATAGCTTCGCCAGATGCCGCCATATACCTGCATTATCTGGCGGCCAAGCTATGGTCGAGAATTGTTCAAGTTTTGCAGACGCCCAGATGCCCTCCTGGCTAAAAGCCTGTTGGATATGCTGCATTTTTGACATGTGTGGTGTTTTCTTTCTCTACATTCTCTGCTTTTGTTGGTCAGCAATTCATTCCTCTGTTGTACAGCAAAATTAAACTGGACTGACGTCATAGCAATGAACTTGTTTTCATGTACATCATATTGGACTGCATTGTCTGATTTCCCCCCCTTAGAGTGGTTTTTTACAATATTTGCTGAAATAGCAGTATTGCACTACATCTCAATGTGTTGAATCGCCACTCCTGTATCGGGATGTGTATCATATTGCAAGATACCTCCCGATACAGTGCCTTAATACTGAGATAAACAGGATTATTTGTGTTTGATTTTTTTGCCTTTGGTGAACTTGTTTCCAGTCTCCAGTGGACAACCTTCTTTCTGTTGATAATGTTCTTGCCATGTTTAGGCTCCAATCATTCCAAAGTCTGGCTGATGAATCTCCAAATTCTTGCCTTTGGAGGTCTTCCAGGCGCATCCAGCTGGTAGGAGACCGGAGGGCAGACTCTGAGCAAGATGTAGAGATTAAGCCCGTCTCAATTCTGGAAACGCACCACATTGCTCAGTTAGATCTGACTGCACTCAGCTTGGCAACATGTTTTGGTTAGTCAGTGGAATTACCAATAAGGTTGTCCATCTTTCCATGAAAATAGTTCACGGTAATATCAGTCCTGTAAGAAGCAATTGTCTTTTTTTTTAACTTATTCATATCAATGCTTTTTGTGATGGCTGTTTGTCACTGAAGGGATTTTCCAGACAAATGTGAACGCTGTAAATGGGGGAACATCAAAATAGATGAGTGTGGATGACTGGAGGCTCAGACTGCCTCATATTTAAGTCAATTTCCGGCTCTTTATTTTTGACAGACATTGTTTTGGTGTGTTGGCGTCTTGTGTGTTCTGATGGCGGCGTGAAGCTCTGGAGAGTGGCAGTTTGTTGATGAGTCTAATTCGTCTTCCTTCATTTTCAGGTCGCCATATTGACGGAAATTAGGGATAATCTATCTGGACTTCCTGTTTGGCCATTCTGTTACGTCTACGAAAACAGCAGCGCTACCATGCCGATCCTGAAGCAGCTGGTGTCTGGCTCCTCACAGACCAAGCGGCGGTCCCGCCTGGACCTGACCAGGGAGATGATCAGTGCCCCTCTGGGTGACTTTCGCCACACCATGCACGTGGGCCGCAGCGGCGACGCCTTCGGTGACACTTCTTTCCTCAGCAGCCGCTCCGGAGAGCCTCCGCCCGAGACCACCTCTTCGCCCCGCTCCCCACGACCCGGCCTCCTCTCTCGTACTTTCAGGAGCAGCAAACGTTCCCAGTCAGTGACCAGAGTGGACCATGAGGATTCCATGACCATCTCAGGAGGGTCACCCATCTACGTGAAGAATGCCATGTCGCTGCCTTTCCTCAATGATGAAGACAGAGGGGACGGCATTGGGTCGAAAAGCCTCTCCTCAAGTCCTCTGAAGCAGCGTGAGGAGCTGGATGGGAGGGGTGCGGCTGCCCCCACTCAGCTCTTGGAACTGGAGGAGCAAAAGTTTGGAGATCTGACTGAACTCCCAGAGGGATACCGCAACTATGGAGGAGGAATGAAGCATGCCGAGTCGGTGATGTCCTTCCATGTGGACCTGGGACCCTCTATGTTGGGTGATATTTTGGGGGTGATGGAGAAGGATGATGATGATCTTGGGTATGAGGAAGGAAAGAGCAGTGAGGGCCGGGCTTCCCCGCCCCTCAGCACTCACGGAGAGGACAGCTTGGAAAGGGGCAAGGAGGAGAGCTCTGAAGAGCAGATGGAAGCAGAAGAAGAAGAAGAGGAAGAGGAGGAGGAGGAGAGGGTTGAGCTGCATCCCGCCAGCTCCGTGAGTCTGCCATCTGAGAACGGGGGACCCTACACCCCGGAGTACACTCCCGAGACACGACCCAAGCACCTGCAGCATCTCGACAGCTGCTCCGTGTCCAGCTCCAGCTCCGCCGCCATGGACGAAAAGCCGAGCAGCCACCTCTACGCTGGAGACACAGACAGCGCCACCTTTAGTGCCCCGCCAGAGGAGGAGAGCAACTTCTCCTCGTTCCTGGACGACGAAGACGACGAGATTCACGTCTGAAATTCTAAAGCGTTCCGTCAGCCATTTGAGAGCTCAGACTCGGTGGACATTCACAAAGTCAGTAGAGTGGCAGTCTGGACCGTGTCGAAAAGAACTCCTGCAGTAAAAACACTTTCCATAACTAAAGCTGGGCTCTCACCACTTCCCTCTCCCATCTCACTTGGCTCGTCCCGTGTTTCTCTTTCATCCGGTTCGCCTCTCCTCTTTCACTCTAGCTGCGGGAGATTCGGAACAGAAGGCCTCTGTCAGCACAGGATCACGGCTGGAGCTCTTGTCTCGGAAAAATGGGGACTGAGTGCGTCACTTGAGATCTCACCCAAATCTCATCAGTATAATCCAGCGAAGTGCCAGGAAGCTGTCTCCGTGTAACTCAGGGTGATCGCAGCAGCAGCCGCTCCGATCGGCCACAGAGGCGACAGTCCTCTTTGCAACTCAGCAGTCACGTTGTGATTTGGTTATTTTGGAAGCTGCGCGTGTGCTGTTCATCAGTCAACACAGTTGCCACTTCCTTCCTGGTCGCTGCAGAAACCAAACCACACGCTCTGTAACTGACGTTCCGACAGGTGCACAAGCAAAACAACAGAAAAAACAACCACTACATTGGAGTGATCTAATGCTTGAAGTCTGCCCACCAGCAGGAAGGTCGCACACTACTTCTATTTGATGTACTTCTTTTAAGAACCTTTGAAACGCCTGGATATTCTGCTCTGAAGCGTGGATGAAAAGGACAGAGGGAGCTTTAAAAAAGAAACATTTTCTGCAAGTTGTCGTTGCAGCTTGACCGCTTCTCTTGCGTCATGAGTCCAGAAGTGTTGCGGCTGCTCTGTGATGATTGATTTCCCTGCCTTAAACCACAAACTGACTGAGTTGTGACACTTTTGGGAGAGTGCTTGTATGTTTCGTTCATCTCTCTGGTTAATCACTTTTTGTGGAATTTAATGTAATAAATGCCAATTTTTAATACAGGAATTTATATGACTGGATATTTATGATTCCATGACTCAACACTATTAATATATTCAGGTAATTTTCACCAATGTTTCCATGTTAAAGGGGATTTTGTGTCTTTTGTATGTTTTCTATCGCTGTTCCACTTGTAATTACTGCTTTTGTGTTTTCAAAATAACCTATATTTTTCAATAAAATGAATCTTGAATATCTCAACGGGGTTGCTTGTGTGGATCAAAGTGTGTTTGCATGAGGTGGTAACAAAGGAATTCCTCGAGTGCCGGCTGTTTCCTGTCGCCGTTCTTTCGTTCTCCCACAAGAGGAAGGAAGGAAGGAAGCAATCGAGGCTCTTTGGGATGCGTATTTAACCGTTAGCTAATTCACTTAAGTGTCTGTTTGATGGAGTCTGGCAGTGAATCAAACGACTGTTTTTAAAGTGAGCTGGCGCAGTGGAGCGCCACAGTGAACAATGCAAACCTCTGATTTGGTCACAAATTGGGAACAAAAAATGTCTATTTAATGGATTGGAAATATTGACTGCATAAAAAGGAATTTGAGAATAGAAGCGTGGAAATACAAGCATAAATATGTAGTACAGACCACGCAAAGTTTTATTAGTGTATATATATATATACATTAAGCCTTCAAAATCCTCCCCATGTTTTTATAAACCTTTCACACACTCCCACATCCTGTTGGCTTTGGGAGGGTTCCATCGGCCAGCAGTGAGCTACATTCAAAAGGAAATATAAAATACTTCTTGGCCACAGAATACCATGATTGACAAAAGATGTAGTGAAATTTACATGCAGTGTAAGTGTCAAATCTGTGGGAAGTAAACTGTTATATAGTGAGTAAATCTATAAGGGTAAACAGGAATAAACGTTTCCTTTTAAATATATGGAATCACTGTCGTAATAGTCAGACGCAGAATTGCCATTATTTTGTATCAAATATCCATCATTTTCAGGCAGTAGAACTTGTCTGAGTATCATTCTTGGCAAGTCAAGTATGTACTTGCAAAGTTAGTCACATTAAAAACCACATCATGTATTTGCGCAGACAAAAAAGGTGACACCACAAGGCGTCTCAGAAACAGTGGGCAAGGTTTGGAGAATTACAATTGCCTTAAGTTTGACAGTTTTCCTATATTTGTATGCATTTCCTGTTTTTAAACGATGCTTTATTTATCCATTTTTAACCGCAGGCCAACATTTGAAATATGGTGGGGTGAAAGTTCCTCAAAACAGCCCCTCTCCTGTCCTGCAGCAGCATATACAATCCGAAATAATAACCTTCATCACCCACTACTCTTCCTCCGTCTCTATCAATTGAGTCCCTGCTAAATAATTCAGAATTGTCAACAACTTTCTGCTACCATAACAAACTACTGGCTCTGCAGGGATCTTTACCCATGATTTTTAGTGCTGAAGGAGGTGAAGCCAATCTCAATTTCAATAATCTACTCCTCGCAGACTTGGACAGGAAGTGTTTTCGAACGCACAAATAAATGATTGTTGCTTCTGTTTTGTCCCCCATTGCGTTCCCAGCGGGCGCTTAACTCTGGAAACATTCGCGCTAAGTGTTCCCCGAATGATACCTTGGTTTATAAAGTTAAGTTCGTTCACCTTGAGGTTGCAAAATGGCATTTATTTTGCTAAAATCAATGGGTTATTTAAGGTTGCCAGATTGAGCATCTTATCGCCGGAAATGCGCGTGTAAGTATCTTCGCTTCGCTGCTTGAAAAAAGCCAGCTGACAGGTAATTCTCCTTCCTGCGGATTAATCCCGCGACTCCGCCGCCAAAATGCTGCCTCAGTCGTCAGTTTGTTTCTCTTTAGCTGAGACGCGACTGTTTTGTTATCACCCGCCGCTGACAGTTCAAGGTTCCACTCCCCTTATATTTAAAAAATATCTCTGCTATCCTTTTCCTGATTGTTTTTTTTTTTTTAGCAATTCAATTTCCAGTTTAGGCGGCATTTTTCATGCTCACATTATGTTGGCCGCGGCGCTTGAAAGTGTCATTACTCCTGCACAAGGACTCGAGGTGAAGTGGACCCCCGATATATATCGATTGCTGTGGTCAATACTGAGCAGTTTTTTGGGGTTTTTTTAGCGATTCAATTTTCATTTTTAGCAGCATTTTTCATGCTCACGTTACGTCGCGCCGCTTGAAAGTGTCATTACTCCTGCACAAGGACTCGAGGTGAAGCGGACCCCCGATATATATCGATTGCTGTGGTCAATACTGAGCAGTTTTTTGGGGGTTTTTTTTAGCGATTCAATTTTCATTTTTAGCAGCATTTTTCATGCTCATGTTACGTCGGCCGCGGCGCTTGAAAGTGTCATTACTCCTGGACACGGAAGGTAAAGCGGACCCCCGATACATCGATTGCTGCGGTCAATACTGAGCAGTTTTTTTTAGTTTTTTTTAGCAATTCAGTTTTCATTTTTAGCAGCATTTTTCATACTCACCTTACGTCAGCCGCGGCGCTTGAAAGTGTCATTACTCCTGGACATGGAAAGTGAAGCGGACCCCCGATATATCGATTGCAGTGGTCAATACTGAGCAGTTTTTTGGGGTTTTTTTAGCGATTCAATTTTCATTTTTAGCAGCATTTTTCAGGCTCACGTTACGTTGCGGCGCTTGAAAGTGTCATTACTCCTGCACAAGGACTCGAGGTGAAGCGGACCCCCGATATATATCGATTGCTGTGGTCAATACTGAGCAGTTTTTTGGGGTTTTTTTTTAGCGATTCAATTTTCATTTTTAGCAGCATTTTTCATGCTCACGTTACGTCGCGGCGCTTGAAAGTGTCATTACTCCTGCACAAGGACTCGAGGTGAAGCGGACCCCCGATATATATCGATTGCTGTGGTCAATACTGAGCAGTTTTTTGGGGGTTTTTTTAGCGATTCAATTTTCATCTTTAGCAGCATTTTTCATGCTCATGTTACGTCGGCCGCGGCGCTTGAAAGTGTCATTACTCCTGGACACGGAAGGTAAAGCGGACCCCCGATACATCGATTGCTGCGGTCAATACTGAGCAGTTTTTTTTAGTTTTTTTTAGCAATTCAGTTTTCATTTTTAGCAGCATTTTTCATACTCACCTTACGTCAGCCGCGGCGCTTGAAAGTGTCATTACTCCTGGACACGGAAGGTGAAGCGGACCCCCGATATATATCGATTGTAGTGGTCAATACTGAGCAGCGCTGCTGTCTATCTCAGCTTTAAGTCATTACTCGCTTTTTTTGTTGTTTATTTTTGCTCATTTAAAAGCGGGAAATGTGGAATTTTCGCTCTTGCAAGTTCCAATTAACTGGTGTAATTGTGTTTGTTTGAGTTAAATGACATCGATTCACCCTCAGGGGGCAGCCTCGCCATATGGGAGCCGGTGGCCTCCAACTGTTGAGCTCTACTCCCATCTAGCGGTGGTAGACAGTAGCGCATGTCTGGTGAGCGGCGTGGTGATCGCCGTTTGAATCAGAATCAGAATCGAATGTATTGCCATGGTCAGTGGGGGTTCACCAACTAGGAAAGTGCTCCGAAATAAAGTGCTGTTAATAAATAAAATAAAATAAAATAACCCACAAACCACAAAGGCTGATCACAAATTTAACAGTGACAATTTAACAATTTAACTGAGCGACACAGTCTAAAGTGCTGACAGGAACGATTCTCACTCATCCCCTCGTTGACTTGTGGTGAGAGAACCTGACACCAGAGACATGACATTCGCGCCAAATCTCCGCCCCGCGCCAGAACCAACTGTAACGTGAGTCTTCCACGCAGCTGTTGCTCCCTCTCCAACACTTGGGAGACATTTTCTCACCAGTGCCAGACAAATTTATCTCCCCTTATTACAAGCTTTTGGGGAAAGTGATATTTTCTTAACTCGACCCGCCGACGGGAGGCGCTCATTGCCCCTCGCTTTGTTGTGTCAGGGGATCCGCGCTTGGATCTACAGCCTCATCTGCTGAATTCCATCCGTCAGGCGCGCAGAAATCTGGAAGGCATTAAGCAACCTGCTGCTTGAGCGGGACGGAGGAAGAGAAGTTGGGGGGCGGATGAAGGAAGTTTAAAAAAAAAAAGTTGAGGGGGATGAAGGAAGTTAAAAAAAAAAGTGGTGGGGGGGAAGAAACAGAATACAAAATAGTTCATATACCGCCCTCCACTTGGCGCGGATCCCTTCCCCGCCCACATACACGCCATTTACGAGTGTGTGAATTATTCTCCAAAAAACGCAGACCACTCCCCGACAGAGCTCGCCCTTTATGTTTAGAGCATTTTCCCTTGAAGCCCTCGACATAAACAACTTGTTCAACTGGGTGATGTTACTATATATACTGTATGTTTGACCTGCATCCACACGCGTAGTTTCAAAGGAAGACCACTGTAATTACACTGTTATTACAGGACTTCGGCCACACTGCAAATTGAAGTTCATGTTGGCGGCTTTCACGCCTTGCTCTCATAAGTTTCAGTATGTACTGTGCCACTTCACGCCTCACATGCTTTGCAGTACTTCCTCCCAAAATGGCAACCCCAAAAGAAACAGAAATTAAATACATACCAAAGAAAAAAGTTGCCATTTGATCCAAATATTTAACCTGATGAAAGTCTTTTTGGAGAAAAAAAATCATGGTCTTTATTAGTCCCACAGTAGCGAAGTTCACAGCCACCAATGACAACAAAGACATTAAAGCTACGCAACAAACGCCATAGTCCACAAAGGCAAAAAGAAAAAAAAAAAAAGTGCAGTCACAAGCGATCAAACAACACAAGACAAATAAAATACCCATCATATAGAAACAAATATCATGACAAAATAAACAAAATATAATAGATAACTTATAAACAAATGATCGATCAGTCCATCAGGTGTTACTGTACAACCTGACCCACGTCTGTGACCCAGCTTTAGTGACTTGAAGACACACATTTGGGCCGTGACCCACCAGTTGAGAGTCACAGTTCTTGATGTGTTCTTTGTTTTGCGCAGCCGAATGTTCGAGTCGTTGCAAGACTCTGGGAAGGTTAGCCACTGAGCAGGTTCCCAGGCAATGCCAATGCCTTGGGGAGGCAAGGCCTTCTCCTGAAGGAGCAGCTGGTCTGTCATGTTGGGTGGAAGGCAGTGAAGAAGGTCCACCATTGCCAAGTAAAACCAACTTCTCCTTCTTCACCTGATTCAAGCTCCAATTTATGTTTGGGTTCCCTGTAATCCAAGCTACCATCAAATGACCCACACAAGGAATCGAGTGAGAATAACAGACTCCATCTCCAGCAAGCATGACACCATGAGAATCCTTTATTTTCAGCCATGTGACCCCTATAATCCACGACAGAGATTTAAAGACCCTTGACCCCTTGTATTTTTGTCTTTCTCTTTAAATAGCAGGCGCAACTCTCTCGGCAGATTCCTCGGATGGAGCGGCCCGTTTGGTGACGTCGTCCGCTCCGATGAACTGTGGTCACAAATGAGGAGTTTGTTGACTCATCCAGAAGCAAGTATGTAGTGAGCCACGAGGGGAGGTAACCAGACCTGCTTGGCCCCGATAACTTCCCTTTGTCCCACAAACAAACGGCAGTAACTCCGATTTCACCATGGTTCACTCATTCCAGACCCTTGAGTTTCCAACTTGTAAAGCCACAAATCAAATTTTCTGTCGACGGAAGGGAATTAACTCGCTGCTGAGCTCCGTTGTTTCTCTCTCAGCTTATATTTGCCAGACACGACATAGACATCAACAATGCACAGTGTTATACTGAAGTTCCCGCCAACCCTGAACCTCAAAACACAGCACTTTCGCAGACGCAACACGAGGACCTTGAGATACGGAGGCACCCACCTGATAGTCTGGACATTCAGAGCTGATGTCTTGAAGTAAAGAAGAGAAAGTTTAAATCATTTATTCGCACATACATCTTGAATTATTATTATTTTATTTTTTTTATCCAAACTGAAGCCCTTTTAAAAAAATAAAATATCTATTTTCCTATTCATCATAACATAAAAAAAAACATATCAATGGAATATATTTCAGATATAGTGTTCTTCGTGAGTCACAAATAAAGAAGCTGAGGATTGAGACAGCACCTTTCTTTCCATCTGTCAGGAGCGTCTCTTCAGAGCACTAAAACTTAACTAGGCCCTGAAGACAGTCTATCCTCCACTCAGTCAGCCATGTCGTTTCCGTCAAACGTTTTCGCTGATAGTTTATTCAAATCTCTCCGTCAGGGTCCCTCCTGTCCCGCCAGGATCCGCTAATGTAAAAGCGGAGTGCGTTATAAGTGTTATGACACAGATTTCGCCTCGGCTGACTCACCATCGATTAGACCTCAACGCCGCACCCGCGCTCATTTATCTTCGCCTGTTTCAAATGCAGCGCAGCTGTGAGCTGCCACACTGTGAGTGCCAATACAACAAACTTGATGTTTGAGTCGAAGGTAGGCCAGATGGAGACACAGCAGCGCGGAGATTAGTGCAGAGAACAGGAGAGGCGAACGTAAACATTCCAGTGCCCAGAGCTGACCTGCTGACCCTACAACTGCAGGGCCGGCGGAGGAGACCACACACACTTGGGGTCTCCGGTGACCGCCTTTTTAAGACGTGAGGAATGTGAGTAAGTAACTGCTGGTGTTGTACAGTACCAGCGTGGGTCGTCCCCAATCTTTATTGTAAAAATGTTTGCTTTTTTTTTCCTGAGCACAACAGTTGGCTTCTTTATTTTCGCTACAATGACTTCTCATTTTCCATTCCAGCCTGGGAAGAGAAGTCCCTGCCACGGATCCTCGGGAGGTCTGGCCTGGCTGCCGCTCAGCCATGACCACAGTGGATGGAATTGGGGGCTCGGCTCTTCCCCCTCATCCGCCCTCATGGCTGGCTTAAAGCAAGGCGGGATGTCCACCGACCCTCTTCCTACACATTCAAGCCGAGCACTCGCTTCACCAGTGAACCTGAAAAGAGCGTCTTCAGATGTTCACTTCTTCTTCTTCTTTGCCAACATAGACTTGGCGCCGCCCCAACAGGGGCTGTTGGTCCTGACAATGCTTTCCTTGTTTGACAGACAGTGCATGCCTACTGTGGAGTCCAGACCAGGAAGTGAGGGATCACAAGGGGTCACACCTCACAGGCCAGCTTTGAACTCTGACCTCTGGTCCCCTTTTGGCGTTTCCACTAGCACCCTTGTTTTACAACTGCAGTTTCGTTGGATTACTTTTACGTCGTAACTGTGTTTCTTTCCAGTTACTTCTGGATTCTGAGAACTGTCTCTCAACACCCCCCTCTCCTGCTTCAGTTACATTATTGGCTTTTTATATTAAAGAAGCACAAGGATGTTGCCTCATACTGCTTCTTCCACTTTCTGGGACAAAGTATTATCATGAGACTCATGGGTTCAAAGCAAATCTATGACTCACAGTGTGAGTCATGGATTCGCTTTTCCTCTGACTCGCTGTCTTACAGCAACACAACCAAACACATGATTCATTTGACACAGGATTTTACACATAAATACTGTACCGACTTTGTCGAGTTTAGTGACTGTGTTCATGGAACCTCGTCCAACAAACTCATTTGGACACCTGTATGTTGACTTGCAGAAGTGTAGTAGTAATAGTTTTCACTTTGTTTACTTCAAAAAATAAGGTTTTGGCTGCAGACATTATGTAACTGTCAGCTAGTCATTTTAATAGCCATGAACCATCACACATATTTCTGCCATTGGCTTCTGCCAGCTGACAATTTTCACGTTTTACGTAACTGTAAGGCTTTGCTTCCGATTCTCTGTTCTTCATGCTGGTTAGCTTGTGAGCACAGATCTGTTCTGTCTGTCTGTGTGCATTCCTCCGCCAGCTTCATAAACCCCGGCCCTCACGTGGACTGTGATTTCATACGCTGACTAATGTCAGCTCCAGCCGACTTTCCATTACACTACCCCTGTTCCGCGGCCGCATTCGGAATAAACGCACACCTTTTAGTGGAAATCTCTGTGTGAAAGCTCGGACCCTCTCGCGCCTGGATGTATCATAAATTAGGGCGTGTCAGGAGATAGAAAACAACACGAGGGTGATGAATCCCAGAGCCTGTGTTTTGAAGCATTCAGTTCTGGGTGTTGGTCAATTTCGTCATCCTTGTTTTGCTCCCCTCCCTCCGGCCGTGATTCCCTGAGGGCCAAGCTGGAGGGAAGAGGGGAAAATGTACAAATGAGCCCAAGCCTGCTGTCCTGCTCGCTCCTCCACGCCCGTCTTGAGGCGACGGTCGGGTCAGGTCTCCTCTGCAGACCAGCATCTTATCAGTTGACCTCCTCTGCTGTCACACACCGTCTCTATCATGAGACAGCTTGAAATCGACACTTTTTTTATGGCCGTTTTCATGTGATGTCACTGGCAAGCAACAAGCATCTTTTTTTAGGAAACATTGAGCATGAAGGGATTTGTTTTGGTTCAATAGTGGATGAGGTAGTTTGTTTCAGGGATTTCAGAAGGGGACGAATGTGCAGCTTAAACTTGCACAAGTTTTGAATCTATTTTGCTCTGGTGCAGGACGGAAGTCATGTAACGTGCGAGTCAAAAACAACGTTGAGTTTGTCACATTGCAAACCCGTGCTACCAGCGCTAAAGCCAAGACTGACACGTTTGGAAATGCGGCATGATAACGGCGTCCTCTCAGACTTGAAAGCTGCACGGAAAATTGGACTTTCAAAAGAAACTGAAAGTAGCGGCCACGCTTTAAAGTTCAAAGCTAATGTAACTATCCTAAAATCCCAAGTAGCAAATGCCAACGTTTGGAGCGATAAGTGGCTGTTACTACATCCGCCAAGGAGGTTTAGTTTTTACTAGTGTTTGTGTCTGTCTGCTGCTTCATAAGTGAATAACAGGAATGGGTTCTTCCCTGCTTTTGTGCGAGCAAGTTTTGCAATGCTATTACCACCTGCTGTCCCACTGAGCACATTTATAAATCAGAATTTGGGTGGAGGTTTTAGACTCACTTAACATATTGTGTGTCGACAAATGAAATGAGATGTGAACTAAAAGCCAAAGACATATCACAACCAAACAATGGAACTTTTAAGTCCCCGTCCGCTTCATCCATCTGTATCTGTTTACTCCGATCGACAGTCTGCTGGCATCCCGTCTCCGACATCCACTGTGCCGACGGTGTATTCTGCTTCAGCGGGCACACGCTGAATTCAGAGCCGGGTGGAACAAATGCGAGGAGCCTGCTTAAGCAATCACCCTCTTTTTTTTCACGATTCTCCTGCCGCATGCTCCAGCTGTGCTGCAGCTTCAGGGCCGGCCAGGAAGTGTTGGAGGGAGAATGCAAGGGGTGGAGGCAGGGTGAGGTCACTTTAGCCCCTGGGATGGGAGGATGGCTGAGAGTAGACCACTGTTCCATCTCCCTCTATTCCTCCCTAATCTAATTGTCAGCTACATACGGACATTCCAGCGCTCGCACATCTGGGGCCCGACACGGAGCTGCCATTTTGAAAAGTCCGACCCCCAGTTCCGCACGCGCCGTCCACAGACACGAATAGTGAGAGTGAGTCAGCCACAGCCACGGCGTGGGCATATTTAGAGACCACTATGTGAGCGGCCTGCGTGCCTGGGATGCCTTGGGTGGGACCAGGGTGGCCTCAAGTGTGTGTTGTTCCAGCTGCCTGGAGTCTGTTCTGTCAGTGAGAGAAGTGGAGCAGCGCCGCAGGAGGAACGGCTACCTCATGGAAATGGCTAGTAGGAGAACGTTTGGAAATTCCTCCTTCATCTGCATCATCATCGGCTTCTTCATCCAATCCCACAGTTGCATCAGGGGTCCCGCCGCGCTTGTTACACCTCTAATTGGCTAAACCGCAGACGGTTAATAGTGAAACTGAAACCATCTGCATTCATAGTCACGACCTGTCGGTCAGGTTGGCTTTGTTTGAACATGTGCTGCCTTGTACTCTCTGAATTCTGAGGCGAATGGACTTGTATTCCGGTTTTTATTGCCCTGTCACAAGCTCATATAGTAAAGTAATGTTTTAAACATTCATAGTCCTGTGCCCTGTATAGGTTTTGGAGTGTGTATTCGGAGATTTGGGGCAGCACATCCTCACTCTCATGGCCTGTATATTGGCGTTGGGAAGTGGACTTTTGTGTCCCATGCTGAGCCAAAGGCACCATAAGTGTTGCGTGTTGATGCATTAGGTTTTCTAATGTTCAACCTTCCGCGGCATATTCTGACCCCGTGAGCAGAGCATCACGTATTCAAGAACCGAGGGTGTGGTTTGCCTTTTCGTTCTACATGACACAAGGCATCATTTGCTGTTTAAAGCCACCAGTCAAACAGCCTTGTGTTTCCTCATGGCACTGTCACTAAGGAAGGCTGCCTTTAGTGTCAACATAGGACGCAAACGTCCCCGTCAATATATTGGGATGTGTTGTCAATTCCAGATTAACATGAACCAGATTAGTCAAACTCAACGCCTGCAGGCCAAACGTGGGGCACAATATAATTTTAAAGGGTCTGCGATTTAAAAGTCTTTTGTGTTAGTTCCCCAAATACCCATAATGCACTACAACAGTAATAGGAGACAAAAGTTGGTATTGAGAAAATTCAATAGATTTTAACCCTGTTTAGACTGCGATGTCTACATCCGGCACAACTGTACTCATGCCGCTGAGTAAAGTGTTGCGAAACTTTTGCGAACCAAATTTTATTTTTGCACACTTCACACGGAATTTTATCTCTATTTTACGTCTTAATAATGATACATCAAACTACAAATATTTCCTTTAAAATAACTCCTCCATTAGAACTCGGCCATCTGAACCAGAAAGAACTCAAATGCTAGATGGTCCAAGACAGTTTGAAAAATCCACTTGGTTCTTTTTCTGAAGCACAGAAACATCTTGTTGTTGAACGACAGTGTTGTTTGCTCACTGGCGTATTCTTACTTTCAATTCAAGATCGTAGCTGGCTACCACAACTACCTTTAACTCAGTCCTTCTCAAATAGTGGGATGGCCACCCTGAGGGGGCGTGGAGTGATGTCGGGAGCCGGGAGGAGACTTATGTGACTGCCATGCATACTTTTTTGTCGTACCAGAATAAAGCGTAATTGCACATCCACAGGTTTAGTCCGCGAGCAGTCGAGCCAACTACATCCAAAAAAGGAAAGCAAGGTCCAGAGTCTATCAATGAAACCGAAACTGTAACCGCTCGCCATGAGAACGGTTGTACGTGTGCAAGTTGGAACCTGTTTTACATTTCCAAGATTTTTTTTTTTTTTGCAATGGATAAAAGCCTACGAGAAGGCAGTTTTAAAAACGTGTTGGTTGAGAGCTGTTAACTCGATGTGTCTATAAATAACCCACGAATGAAAGAGAAGCTCTGGTTACTTCCTGGTTGTGTGTGTAGTGTGTAAACAGAAACCGCTGGTGACAACAGACATGACTGACTTGTGAACGCAGGTCATACTTTGTCACCTCCAATGAAGCACTATCACTGTGATTTATCGTCTCTGGCTTAACAAGTTACCAGTCGCATCTGAACTATTTGTCATTCTTGCCTCTCACCACAGTCATTGAACTCCTTTATTTTGCGTTGTTTTTTTCTCTTTCTGCTGCTTGGGAAAAGCGTCACAATGCGACCCTCTACAGCGGGATCTCTGTGGGAAATGTCATTTTTGTTCAATATTTCCTTTCAGTTGTCTCTAGTGGACCACATGACATGATGTGGCGAACCAGTACTTGACCCTCTGGCCATGGCTTTGACACACATCCTTCACTTAAGTCTTCCAGGAATGACGCTTCCCTCTCTGGGGCTGAAATGTGGCTGGAGTTGTTATCAGGGAGACAGCTCACGTGGAGAAGTTTGGAGTTATGGAGGCCAGATGGTTTGGAGAGGAGAGACGAGGAATGTTGAGGATTGAGATGGAAAGAGACACAACCAATGGGGATTATGGACGTAGGGACATGAAGAGGAGAAGAGTGAGGTTGGAGGACTTTATAGGAAATGTCGGCAGAAGTGCTGCTTTATAAATAAAGTTCGCAAACTGACAAATTCCACGTTCTTCGTTCTGCAATTTCGCCTGAGCTGATTCTCAGGGATCGGCCTTCAGCCCCGCCCACCTCTTCAGACAGGAGATCTACAAACCCAACCATGACCTCAGAGAATAAAAAAAAAAACTCTCAGCGGAAACCCCCCCCACCCCCCCCCCCCCCCCCCCCCCATCCCAAATGTGGTATTGTAGGTTTGTCGGCAGCATTGTGAGCGAGTGAGTTTTTTTTTTCTTCCTGGGGCTTAAAATATGACTTTTCCATGAGTTTCTGTTCTTCAGATTCTAACCGTTTGTTTGTGTAAGCAAAGCTGGAACTAAACCGTAACAAGCAGTAATTGTAACTTTATAATGGAAAATATAAAAAAACCACTGCTTTCAATTAAGTCTTTCCACCCCCTCCCCCAGCAGCCGCGGCGCCTCAATCTGTGTCATATTTTCTCCTCTTTTACGCAGCAGAAGAATGGAATCTAACGCGGTGGTGTTTCGCAAAAGTTATCGGGGATTTATCGGCCCGTGTGCGTGCGACCACACCCAGATTTTCTTTAGTCATGAGAAGTTGAAGGCCATTACATAAAGCAGCAGAACACATGTTCTCCAACCGTCACTGGAGGGTGGGGGAGCAGCCTGAGGTCTCATCTGGAATGCATAAAGCATAACAATACGGCCCAGCGTCTCTCATGGAGGCTGGATCCAGAGCTGGGTCTGGAGCAGCAGGGATTTGCTTCGACTTAAATCCCGCTAAATGGCTTTCTGCTCATCCATTTTTTAAAGAGAAAAAAAAGTCTCCAGAGAGAAACACAGACAGAGGTATTTGTCTTTGGGGCTGGTCGCGGTGGTCGGCTCAAATAAAATCATAATTCCTCCCTGAATCTTGTCTTAATTTCGCATGATGGGCCTCTAATGCCTGAGCAATTCTTTATTTCATGACACACCAAAATAGTTTTAAAAACTAGGATGGCACTCAGAGAGTGCACACCTCCGCCAAACCACCCTTATGGGGATTCACACACATTTTTATTGCCCAGTTCTGGATCTTTTCACATACATTCTTTCATCATTTGACATGTTATTCATCTAGACAACCAGCAAAATCGTATCTTATCATCAGTACTTCCAGAGAATTTCTTCACTCCATGACCTCCTTGGAAGAAGTAGCTCTTTCAAAAGTGCTCTCCACTTGTATGCCGATCTTGATTTGTTTTTCAGTCTAGAAGCTCATTTTTGGGCACTTTTCACTGCTTCCTCCGAAGGTCAATTGTTGTATATCTTAGATGGAGTCGCAACAAAATCCACCAACATGAGCTACCAGAGCATTATCTGAGCTCTCAGGCTCAAGGAAAAGGCACAGTAAATTATTTGGTGTCGATGCTGTCGCCTTTTTTGTTTTTCATATTAAACTGTATCTTCACTGTGTGATATGAATCATTGTTACTTTTTTTTGACCTATCAAAACCTTAACCTTATTATTTAAATATATTAATATTTTTGTGTTGCTGCTTATACAATATAACAGTCCTATCTATTCTTTGTGATAGCTGTGAGTTTTGCTAAAATGACTTTAACTAAATCAGCTTAGATGTGATATCTATCCACCGCGGATGGAAAAATCTGCGTTAAAAGCAATAGAAGAGCAGCGTCAGGTCACATGCTTGCATGCAGTTTCAGCCATTGACTTCAATTTGAGCCCCAACGTGGTGTTTTTCTCTCACCAGTTCACGTTTTATGTCTTTGAAGTGTCCTGGATTCTATTTGGCTCACAAGTTTGGAATTATTTTTGCCCTGAACTAAGTGCTTTTGTGGCTGGGAAATTTGCAGATTTTCACTCTTCCCTCAGGGATTCTGAGGATTACTGCAGTTTTAATTACTGCTAAAATAAAATGTTTCTTTTTTTAAATAGCCTTTTATTTCCGCTCCAAAGATTCCTGTGCTGGCAGCGTTCTCTATTGACAAGGAGGCGCTGTTGTGTACACAGATGTGAGCGTGCGGAACATTCCTGCCTCGGATAAATAAACAGTGCTAAACTGGCAACACATTATCACCAGTATTATTCACTAACTGCCCTGTCAGGTCGAGGTTAGACAAATCCCACGCAGTCGCCACTATCATCTGAAATCTCCTCACAGATCTTAGTGAGCGAGCGCCAAGAGTTCCTCCATCCATCCTCCCTCGCTCCGTCAGCGAGACGGGCTGCCAGTCGCTCAGAGTGGCTGCTTCTGGGCGTCAGTCCAGACGGATGATGCTCTCCTCCACAGGCCAGCGACGGCCACAAGTTTCCTCTGGGCAGGCCACGATACGGGCACTAGGTTAGAACACACACGCACGGCATGAGCACACGCTCCAAAACAAACCATGTTTGACCAAACAGAGTCTGCCACGCCGAGGAACACCAGCAGCATTTTGTGATGAAATTTGTTTGGCCGCTTCAGCGCAAACAGTGGACAGAAGAGCCAAATACAGAGTGGACCGGAGTAAACACAGCCTCCACTGCAGGGAGGACAGATGCAAAGTTAGTTGTATGCTAATGACTTGACTAGCGGTAAGAGTTTGCGGCCTCTGAGTCACTGCTTTTACGAGCGCCGTTGAGGAAACCCTGCTGGTGTCTCGCCGCGTCTCAGAGCTGGTGTTTGCATGTAGGATGTCCAGGGAAATTGTCTTATCATGTGACTTTCTGACTGGTTTTGATATCGCTCACGTCGCCGGAGCCATTTACCTGTTCTCCATCTCTGTATTTTGCTGTTCAGAAAGCACTTGGTGCCCCTTCGATTTTCACTATAAGTATATACTCTTTTCTATTGGTGTAAATATAGAATAGTACATTTATAAGTACATTTGCTCTGAATAATCTGTGCCCGCAGCTTATTGTCATTGTGAGAGTAAATGTAAATGTATGAAGTAATTTTTTTTAGTTGTGACTCAAAATAAATAAATAAATAAAATCGTTATAAAAAAAAAAAAGACCATTTTTTTTTTTCAAATTTTTTAGGCCTTATTTCTTGATAATTTTGCGTGATTAATTGCATTTTAATTTCACATTTATAAGGACTTCTGCATACAAGACAAGTTGTTCAACTACTATTTGTAAATGACCGGACAGATGGTAAAGAATTATTATGGCAGGAAGATGTTGTCGAAATATTATTTCTCAAAGTGAAAAAAAATGCATTAAATTAAAGAAATATATTTGGATTAAAAATGTAAATAACTAAAAACTTTGATACTTTTTTAGATCAATAAATAAATGTAATAAAAGGTATTATTTCACTAAGGTAATATTCATTTTTTTTTATAATTTATGATTTTAAAAGTTTTCAAAAAAATAATGACAAACAAAACAAATAATAATAATAATAATAATAATAATAAAATTGTCATTGTTAAAATTGATGCAAAAAAAAAAATACTAAAACTGAAAAATTACAAACATATTGAACTGAATATCAACAGAAGCTTCATGTCTTTATTGCTTTCAAAATAGAATAAGCTTCTGGAGAAAAATCAAGATTTAAGAGAGTCAGACAAATATTTGGAGTGAAAGTGTGTGGGAAGCCACTTCTGAATATATGCCCTTGAGATGTTGACAAAGTGATCCACGGGCTCCGGGGCTCTGCCAAAAAGGCCCCTCTGACTTGTGTGGCGAAAGATTTTAAGGTTTAGACATGAACTGAGATGCAACATTAGCAGTGAGTTTGTTGGGCATTTGGCTGGGTGTACGCGCTGAGGCGCCATGGCAGCAGGTTCTCCATGTTTCCTTCACGATCCATAAACAGCTGACCATGACGTGCCTGTGGGTTTCAAATAAATGTAACTGGAATACCAGGGAAAACTTGAATGAAGTCAGTCTGGACAGTATTCCAGACCGTCGTCACCCCCCGACAATTCAGTGTCATCGGTAAACCTCTTTGTTTTTGGGTGGTGGAACCTGCCTCCAGCTGGGTTTGAACCCGCAAACTTCCTGGTGTGAGGCTACAGCACTCACTACTTTGCCAACCAAAACAAATGACGATAGAAACATTTGCTTTTCAAATCAGGATGGAGAGCGGTTTAAAGGGAAGACAGGCAGCATATTGGTGACTAATGCTGGCGGGGTTGCAACACAAGAGCTCCAAACGTGAACGCAGCAATCCATCCAGGCTGGAGCGGAGTCCAAGTGGGGAGTGAAGATAAATATTTAATCTTGGTGAAAATAGTTTTGAGAGCGCAAAGTGAAAGACTCCTGTGTGAAGTAACTTGAAAACAATTGGAGCTCTTTTGCTTGTTAACAAACTACAAGTGAAAGTGCTCTGTAAGCCTAAAATAGAAGAGTGACGCAGTGGCTGTTGAACAATCCCGTGTTTGATGCCCAACTCTTCAGGATTAATTAAAACGATTCTCACTTTGGCTGAAATACGACTTGCTGCGTATGGTTGGTTTCCTGGCGCGTCTCTGAAAACCTAATTTACAAACTCTTGGCAACACTTGAGAACAGAAAACACTCACTGGCTCACACTTTCCCTCCCATCAAACCTCATCTGCTCACCGCGGCGGAGGAAGTTCGCCTCTTTTGTCTGCCAAGGCAGAAGAAGGTGCGGCAGAAATCTTCTCCTCGGCTCTTTAACTACGCTGGAAGACGCAACTGGATCTCAATTTTCACTCCAAGTCGGATTAAAACTGAGGCATCGTGGGGTTTGTGATTCTGTTTGTCCGAAATTCATCTGCACTTGAAAGAGCAGCGCGAATTAAAGCGAGCAGTTCTGAGTGTGTTGCTTCATTCCAATCCCCTGAAGGCAGAATCCCTGTGAATCCAACAGTTTGTGCGCCGCTCCCGCCTGGCGGGACGCGAGCGCTGATGACATCGACTTCAACAGGAAGCCAGCGGCTAATGATTAGCACATGTTTAGAATCACTTGGGTGCCACAATCTGGACTTCGTCTTGCCGTATGTCCCTGATTTATTTGCTTGTTGTTGCTGGGGAGGAAGGGTCTGGCCTTCTCTAAAGAGTCTGAAACTAAGCCTCCTTCCCTGCTCCGGAATTTTCCCCCCCCTGCGTTATCTGATTCAGCATTCAGCCAATGGAGATCTGCGGCACAGTCACGGCTCATTTGAGGGCCCTCATAGTTTCTAATGGAGGAGGTGAGACGGAGCGTGGGGCGTTTAGATGTTAGAATGTGTTGCTTCTCTTTTCACACATGATTAGATGTTTGATGGTTTCACCAATAACCTGCAGACATTGCGCCGAGAATAACAAACGTATAGTGAAATGTCTGGAGTGGGAACATGCAGTTATGTTGTCAGCTCTTATCGTAATGAAGAGATGGCACACAGCCGGCTGCAGTACACACCCATCACAGCTGTATCCTGCTAAAATGACTTTATTAGACCATGGTAGCTACCAGCTACCATTTGTATACACAAAAGACTTTTCCCTGCATTTCTTCAAATATTTTGCACCCAAATTGATGGATGGTTGAGTTAATGGATGGAGGGATGGATGGATGAATGAATGGTTGGGTTTATGGATGATGGATGAATGGTTGTGTGGGTGGATGATGGATGGATGGATGGATGGATGGTGGATGGATTGATGTATGAATGTTTGTGTGGATGGATGGATGAATGGTTGGGTTCATGGATGGATGGTTGATGGTTGGGTTAATGGATGATGGATTGATGGATGAATGGTTGTGTGGGTGGATGATGGATGGATGGATGGGTGGATGGGTGGATGGATGGATGGATTGATGAATGAATGTTTGTGTGGATGGATGGATGGATGAATGGTTGGGTTCATGGATGGATGGTTGATGGTTGGGTTAATGGATGATGGATTGATGGATGAATGGTTGTGTGGGTGGATGATGGATGGATGGATGGGTGGATGGATGGATGGATTGAAGTATGAATGTTTGTGTGGATGGATGGATGAATGGTTGGGTGCATGGATGGATGGATGAATGGTTGGGTTTATGGATGGATGGATGATGGTTGGGTTAATGGATGATGGATTGATGGATGAATGGTTGTGTGGGTGGATGATGGATGGATGGATGGATGGATGGGTGGGTGGATGGATGAATGGTTGGGTGGATAAATGGATGAATGGTTGGTTGCATGGATGGATGGATGAATGATTGGGTTAATGGATGAATGGTTGGGATAATGGATGGATGATGCTTGATGGATGAATGGTTGGGTTAATAGATGGATAGATGAATGATTGGGTGCATGAATGGATGAATAGTTGGATGCATGGATGGATGGATGGGTGGTTGGTTAAGAGAGGTGGCTTGGAAGGTGGTTCAAAGGTATGTAGGTCAAATGGTCGGTCTTCTGGGTAAGTTGGTTAGGTGGGCTGTTGGTTGAAGAGTGTGTATCATGCGGCACACACCACGACACAGTGCTGCAGCAAAAGCAAGTGAGACCGAGGATCTTTAGTTTAGTCCAGGAAAAACAGGTGGACTCTTGGTCGGGATGTTGGTAGTTTTTGACAGCACAGTCACTGGAGAGTTAACCAATAGTCGGGGGCTGAACGATAGGGAGGAACATTGGTTGGTAGATAAATGTGCAGGTGATGGATAAGAAACCCGGCAGAAGTATTCGCTGGGAGAATGGTTGGCAAGTCTCAATTCAAGATGGACGGACGGACGGGTGGATGTACTTCAATAGGCGATGATGATAGTCACAGGTACCTGGATAAGGCATACAAAAGACCTTACCGTTTGAATATTTGGGCCTCAATATTTGAGTATTTTTGTGCCAAAAAGGAACACATGAGATCAGTATTGCATGATAATGACAGCACTGAGTCATCCACAAGGTTCAGGATGAAGGGAATCCGGCGTGTTAACACTCTTTATCATCACGTGTGACAGATCTGACATGGACTTGTTAAGTGGCCGGTCCTTTGACACAGGTCTGCTGCCCTCTTTGGCAGCCAACAGCTCGTGGCCTGACTGTTGTTATCTGATAGTGGCTAAGTGGCGGAACACAAACACTGAGAGGAGCACGGTGAGCCCAGCGAAACCCTGAGGAATAGCGGCACACGGAAAGAGACCAACACATCCTGGAAAGCTGCATCTGCAAGCGGAATGTCCGCGTCTGTGGTTTCAGCAGGAACAGACGCGCTGCCTTAAATCACAGCGCAAGTATGAAGCTCGGAATGCAGCGTGTGACGAGTGTCAGCGGCGGACGGTGACATCTGATCCTGCTGGCAGAGGAGCTTTAGTGTTCTCTATTGTTCTGGCAGCAGCTCCCATGGATGAAGGATCACTGGGGCGTTCCATCATTCCTCCGTTTTCCCCAAAGTGGAATCCACTGTCCAGCTGCCGCGCTAGGGCGTGCACAATCCAATGAGCTCATGTCCAAGATCATAAACTTGAATCCCAAATCCCAGGCTGCTATTGGAGCCGGGAAGCTGTTCCTGCAGGTGATGAAGATGAGGGATGAACTGAGGAAGAGTTCAGACACACATTGGAGGACATTTCCAGGAATGCTGTCCAACTGTGATAAAAATTTCTGATACGACTTCCAAAGGAATAACGTGACTCCGGAGAGGCGTTTGGAAATCTAAACATGCGCTCTTCAACACCTTCGGCCAAGAAATTCCCTTTTCACTTACGAAATCCAGTGAAAGAAAATGTATTTTCATGCTCTGTTTCTTAATTCAAAAGTGAATATTAAAACTGCTTTGTCATTTGCATAGATTTACAACACGGTTTAGGCTCTTACATTTCCCATTCTTTATTGTTGAGTATTTTTCTTTGGCACCATTCCTGCCAATGTAAATTCTACGTTTGATTTCTGATGTCGCCAAATTATAAGACATGAGAAAAACACTCACTTGCACCTTTATTTGCATTCCTACTTTGATACATACCTATATTTGTATGTAAAATATTACTGTCATTGTAAATAGTTATAAGTGTTACACTGCTAGTCCAGAACAGCATCAAAATTCTGTGTTTCTTGCTCAAAATTTCTCCTCCTCCTTGGCGGAGGAAATGATGGACCATCTATACTAAGTAAACTCAACCTTTTAAAATTCAATAAAGGCACAGATTTTTATATCAGAAACATTGCGTCTTACAAAACTGGCCGAGCAGAACCCTCATCAGAGCAAGGCGTGTCCGCGTTCTGGCTCAGTACAAAAGAGGCCAGGAGTCGGGTTACCGGAGTTGAATTACTCAGTTTGTTTTCAGAGGGCTTTTAGTAAATGTTTTCACCGAGGTGATGGCACTTCTGGTGCAGAGACTCACCGGCAACAGTGCTTGAAATCTCGACGCACCTCCAGGATCATGTTGACATCACAAGCTAATCCGTCAGAGAGATTGGTCGCAGCAAGTGAAGGAAAACATTCTCGCGTTGCATTATTGTGAAAAATGAGCCCCATCAATACATGCACCGCGTAAGAATACTTTGCTGGTGCTCCTGTAGGAGGCGGTGTCAAGCTGTTGCTCTCTTTTTTTCATCAGTTAATTTCTCCGTCTTTGTGTCAACTCACAGATCAGTTGCAATGTTTTTGGCTTTGATGCTCATTTATTCCGTCCGGCAACATACAGCTCCTATTTACGCTCCTTTTACATACGAAAATTGTACCCGTCCATTTCAAACACTACCGTCACTGATCAAATGCTTTGATGCGTTCTTCACATTAATGTTGCTGTTCACCAATATATCCACCAGGGGGAGCAGCCCGCAGTCCAAAGTTTATGACGACAAACTCCAGAACCAACATGGCAACTGTAGAAGAAGTATTTATAATGTACCAGCGCTGCCGGAGGCGGAGATCGGGGAGGCCGTTCAATACATTTCGATTGGAGGACGGAGGAATTCCACCATTGTTATGTCGTTTCCGTGTCTCATCCGAGCTCAATATCATGTAGTAACAGCAACACTGCCCTTTGTGGAAACATGCCGAAATACGCACAAAATGAACGCACGGCACAGACAGAAGGTTTCGCCCGTATCCGGATCCGTATGTTACGTTGAGCATAAATGAGCCTTTAGGGCTGTTTGCCTGTCTTAACTTGTTTAGAAAACGCCAACATTCAGATTCTACACAACCCACCTCCACTTCAACTCCAGTTTTTGACTGAATTGGAATCTGTTTTCACGTACTGTCCATGAGAAATGCACCATAACTGTTGCGAGATGGTACTGTTTTTGAAACACAAGTCAGCTATTCTTGACTGTCTATTTTTTGCTTCTTGTCTAAGTCAGTTTAGTTGGACCAGTTTTCTCTGTAGAAAAAACGAAATTGTTTTATTAATATAGACGCCATCATTTTCTTTTGTTACGAGGGAGACCCTGGTCACATGCTTGCCTGCCGTTTCGGAGACTTCCATCAGGCAGAACCTTGACATACTTATTAATCATGAACAAAGTTGAATTGCTCTCATAAAACTCCGGTGGGGTTGGCGCCTATTATTGTCAAGCACCTAGCAGTTTCATTCCTGGGGGGACCATAAAACTGTATCTGCTGTGAGTCCATTGACTGTGCGCTGGCTGTGCCTCCTGGATTGACTCTTCACCCTGCAGCAGCTGACCCCTGCGGCCTTTCCTTTTTTAAAACAAGCAGCCCCACGAGTGGTCCGAATGGTCTCCCTATCTCTTACTCTATCACACTATCTCCCTCTGCCCACACAGCCCTGACTCCCACAGTGAGTCTGGGCTTGACTCCACGAGTCCTCCCCTTCTGTGTTTACTAACAGACCGCAGGAATCCAACTGAAGAGCCAAGCGTGGTATGGAGAGAGAGGATTGGGGCACGAGACTGAACTCTTACCGTTGTCATTTACATGCAGCGCTTGCAAAGAAAGGCGTAATGAAGGATGCAGGAACACAGCAATCTTTGTCACCCGCTCTCGTGCGCAAGCTGTTCCATCCATTTAGCATGAAGGTAGCATTGCAGGCGTGTTCACTCCCTTCGGAGCGGGACAAACTCTCCCTTCTCTGCAGGAGTAAACAGAAGGCCGGCTTCACACTCACAGGCATTCAGGGCATTCCACGGGGCCTCCAGAGGGCCGCTCTGTTCTCATGATGAGGACCGGAGCGGACGGTTGAATTGTGTCAGTCAGGAGGTGTCGGTCAAGATTCTCCAGACACTCAGAGACATCTGGAGCGAGTCAGGGAACCGCCTGCACTGTCCTGACAGTTTAGACAGGTGTGGGCGCTCCACACAGCGACGGTCAGCATTAAGTCATGTTACGAAACACACGAGGGCAAGAGCTCAAACAGAGTTGTGAAGGATGTAACTAGATTGTTGCTTTTTTCTCACTGAAAATCTCGTTTGTACAGTAACTCCTCATCATTTCACGCTTTGTTTTCCGACATATGCCGCAAATTATCCTTGCTAATTTAAGAAAAATCATTTTGGTCGGACGTGCTGGGTTTTATTCATAAGCATGGGTCGCTTATGCTAGTTTGTCTTTCGCACACCAATTGGCTCAGGAAAGTAGCATCGGTTAGCTTCATGACTATAGTGAGGCTCCGCGATGCTGCACTCGCTCTACAGTTGCTAACTTTGGGTCCAATTTTAGATGTTTTCCAAGCCATGCGAGGACTTGTTGAAGGAAGGGAGATCACGGGATCAATATGGCTTCTACTTTGTACATTTATGAAGGTTGTGCCTCCAAAATAATGCTACTTAAATTCGTTTTTATTGTTCATTTTTAGCTTACTTTATTTTATTTATTCTTATTTTACTTTATTTAGCACAATTATTTTGCCTTGCATCTTTTGATAAGCTTCACAAGAAGCTTTTTTTTTCTATTATTTAACTTTATATTTTTTTTATTGTTGATGCACATATAGAATACAGTTACTGCATTATTCATTTCACTGAAGTACATCATAGAAAACCTGATCGTATACATGTACTAATATGAAAATAAATAAATAAATAAATAAAAATAAAAAATAAATAAATGAAAGGAAATGCAAAATTCTAAACCATATGGAAGAAAGAAAAAAAATTAAAAGGGATACTTATATTATGACACAATACATGACTTAAATAAAAATAGTTCTTAATGGTTTTCAACTTAAATGTGAGTTTCTCCATAACTGACAAATGTTGAACAATGTCAGTCCACTGGCCCACGTCCAGTGCAACAGGTTGGAGCCATTTTCTTGTCATAGCCTTCTTCCCAGCCGCCAAAAAAATCTTGACCAGCTATGAGTCTGATTTGTGAACAGTTCCTTCAAGATATCCAGGGTACAATACACTGCCAGAAAAGGGTATTGTGTATCCCAGCACTTTGCATATTATCCCGTGAATATCCTGCCAAAATGTCTTGCAAAACTCCAAAAGATATGTGCATGGTCGGGATTCATTTGCTCACATTTTCTCCAACACGTCTGATTTTGATTATATTGTTCACTTTTAATCTGGGGAGTAATAAAGTAGCGTATTTAATTTTCCATGAAAATTCTCTCCATTCATGAGATTGAGTGGTTGTTATCCCTTCACCTAGTTCTTTAGACCATTTATCTTTAACATATATAGTGGTTTCATTTTTAAATCCCATTAAATGTCAATATAATATTGATATTACTTTGGTAATAATATCGTCATATGATTTTATTATTAATTTCATTATAGAGTGACTCTGTATTTGTCTTAATTTTTTTCTCTTATTTGTAGATATCTAAAGTTTGTGTAGTGTTTTAATGAATGGTGAGTTCATTTTCGGTGAGAACTTGTGTGGCTCCACTTGTAAATGGAGTGTTTATGCCATGTTTTACTTCAGATTCATGTGTCACTGTGTATGTGGACGCCATGTAAAGAATGCTGTAGTTAATAAATGTAATGCATGAGTACTATAAAAAAAAATTTTTTCCTTCACAAACAATAGTGTCAGTAAAAATAACAACGAGAAATCCCCGAAATCCTTCGAGTTTACTCAAATCCAGACGATGGCGGAGGGGGAAGAGGAGCGCACGGTGACGTGCGTGGCCCGCAGGGCGGTGTTTTCAGGCGGGGAAACAAAGTGGGTGTGGGGTGTGGGAGCCACATCTGGAATAGTAGCCAGAGAGAAAAAGAGTCGAGAGACGCAGAACCTCGCTGATAGTTCCGCAACTGTCCACCTCAGCACTCCGCGTCCACGGGAACAACTTTGCCTTTTAGTAAGTTGGACTACAACCTCGGAGCTTCGCTTCTAACCGACTGTTTTTTTGGGTTTCATCGAGGCACAAGGACTTCCTCACTGGATTAAATCACCTCTGGAGTATTTCAAAAATAACGTTGCTGTATTTGTGAATGCGTCGTGGTGCGTTGACTGACCGCGCGTAAAGCTGCCTTCTAACTGATTTAAAACACACCAACGCGTTTTACGACCAAATCAAACGCCAGTTTTTCTCCCGCCAATATTTACTCGACTTGTCTAACAGTCTCGCTAGTTTTTAACCGTCTTCTAAACACTTCACTTACCACTCAGGTCGTGTTCTTTCTTCACGTTTAGGCGTAAGTTGATACTTTCACATTGAAGTAAACATTGCGGTTTCGGCACAAGTGGTGGCGCACTGACCTCTAGCGGCGCGCCTGGCGCATGAATAATCCTTCTCATGGGCCTTTTTTTTTCCTCCTAGAAATACTTGAAAATGCTGCTCATCCTGCTCGGAGTGCTCATCTTGCACTTAATCATCCTCCTGCTCCTCATAATTTCCACGGCAGCCAGCGTAAGTCTGCGACCTCTGCATTCACCAGCACCTTCACTTAGTTCTCCTCAGTGAGTTGCAACTTTTTTTTTTCCCAGACTTGGACTGTGTCTGGGACCTTGACCACAGATCTCTGGTACTCTTGCTCTAATGTAAATGGAGGCTACCACTGCAAGCCAGCCAGTAATGAAGGTTGGTACCGAGCGGCCGTGGTGTATCGGATGTCAGAGGTGTTTAACACGTATATACGTCTCTTCCAGACTGGATCCAGGCGGTGCAAGCCCTCATGATCCTCTCCTTGCTCTTCTGCTTCTTCGCCCTGATCGCGTTTGTGTTCCAGCTCTTTAAACTGGTCAAGGGCGGCCGCTTCTTCTTCACCGCCATCTTCCAGATCCTGGCCAGTGAGTATCGTCCGGCGTATCACCGGGTCGCAGCCTTCCGACACTTTCCCTCTGATTCCTCCTCCTGTGATCAGGTCTGTTCGTGATGTGCGCCGCCATCATCTACACCGTCATGAGCCCGGACAACATCGCCGGGGCCAGCTTCGGCTACGCCTACGTGTTGGCCTGGGTGGCCTTCCCGCTCTGTCTCATCAGCGGCCTCATTTACATCGTCCTGAGGAAGAAGGAATGAGGGCGGGGTAGTCAGGAGACCCTCGGATCGGAACACCGCACTGTGCCTACTGCCCACAGACCACAGACTGACACTACACTTTAACATGTCTTACCATCATTCCCTGATACATTGAAGGCATCTCTCACCGTGAGAGTTTTTAGAAATTGGCTTTCATGTCGCACCCAAACAAAAGGTCTTCTGTCTCCGTGTGCTTTGAAAGAGTTTCAAACCCGACTTCCACTCATCCCGTGGTCGCAGCACATATTCCCGCCTTGCTCCAGTACAAAGTTTGTACATAGCGTCTGTGGTTTTTAGACATATTTATAACATTTTTACCTTCATTTTTATTTTTTTTTTGTACATAGAGTTGTCATGTTAACATTGTCATGCCAATTTACGTGATGGAGTTTGTGTCTCTCACCAATCATGCAGCTGTGCCAAAGAAATGTAACTTCAACTTCAAGCTGTTTTTGACTCTTATTTTTCTTTTTTTTTGACTGTCAAAAGCTTTGAACTATGTGCCTTAACTTTGGATGTTACGTCCTTTTCCTGACGGAAAAAAAAAAAAAAAATCAAATAGCTTGAGAACAATGAAGGTTTTGGTTTTTTTCCTGAACTATTGTACTTGATATTCCAAATAAATTTTGTATTCTAGTTTTGAAAATGGTGCTTTTTTTTCCTTCTACTATACTGAGTTATAAGCCTATGTTGTGTATCTATGTTGCAAGCTTGTTTTGTGCTGTGATTCATTTGCTTTGTACAAACCCATCTTGTCATTTGTTCTCAGTGTTCTTCTAAATAAACCTTTGAAAATCCACAGTGACACAGTATGACGCTCTTTTACGATTCAGTTGTTTTCTGAAAAACTCAACACTTGGAGGCGTTTCATGTAGTGGCATGACTCTACCACGAGGGAGCGCTGTTGTACAAGAATGAATAAATTCAATAGAAACAGCGCTATTAGCCAGATTTAATGTTTGAATCCAAACGACCATCATTACAACAATAACTCAAACTAATATAGACTATAAAGAATTTAAGTATATTGTTGTTGCTGATGGTTCTTGATGATTCTTAAGTGTTTGTATTTGATAAAAAAAAAAAAAAGACAAATAATAATATAATATCAAATGAAAACATCAGTTGTGATTAATAATTCTCCAGTGCCATCATTTGGAAATAAAGTTGGAAATTGAAATAATGTGGAGCTGTTTATTGATTGTTTTAAGACATTTCTATTAATATTTCCACGTTTATTTTGGTTTATTTTCCTTTCATCCGCACAAATATTATGTATTTTCGCATTTATTACGGAATTATGACACTCTTTTCCACTCAAGCACTGAATATACCCAGAGCCAATATTCCAAATTGTTCCTCTTAAGTCCACTAGATGGTGACAGGACTTTTGCAGTTCTTCAGTTTTCTGGCAGTTTTTCTGCGGACGTCACACCAGCCTCCTCTCACTCTTGACGTCACAAGCTGGCACTACACTAGAAGCTTTATAACCCACTTTAATTCATATATTATTCATCATTCATTCATATATTTTCTGTTATCACTCATCGACATCCCATCTGTTTTTTCCCTCCAACTCCAACAGCAGCCTTCATCTCGACCATAAGCCACAAGTTTTGGACCCAAACTCCACACAGACCGCGATGTATTTCCTCGAAGAAAAAAAACAAAACATTTACCAAACATGGATCTTGAGCAAAATTGGATCAAAAAGTATCTTTAAACGTCTGTGATGATGTGCCATCTGAATGTGCTGAAATGAAAAGCTTGCACTCTATATCACACCGGCAGACAAGGATCGACGCCGTGCTTTTTTTAGCCGCACCAGACGCTATACAGCAACATCATATGGGCCGACACCATCTGTGCATGCGCTCACATCCACGTGGAAGATCTTCTCACAGATGGAAGATTTACATGCCTTTTTTGTCGGCGCCTTCATCAGCTGTCGCACAACGGGGCAGTGAAGAAAGCGCAGCTCTGGTGAAAGTCCCAGGACATGAAGATAACATATTGAGTCTGTCAGAAAGAAAACCGCCGAGGTCTATCGGCCTCACAGCTCCATTTCAAATGTGGTTAACCTTAAGGGTTATTTATCACCGGGAGGGTCACCGGGGGGCACTTAGAATTTACTGCAGAAGTGGGGGAGCGAGGACAGAGAGGAAGCCACCTTCATCACCGCTGACTGGCTGCTTACTTTGGTGGCTGTATACATACATCAACCTCTCCAGAATATCTGACTGTAATGTGCGGCTCTTCCTCGTTCTAAACAGCGACATGTTTGTCGGTAACCCAGGGACACTTCAGGATCAGTCCTCCTGATGTTACGCTGTTAATGCTTGTGAAGCAGGGGACACAAAGGGCCCCAGCCAGCTGATGGGTCCCCCCTGAATGGGACTTGTGAGGACTTCAGAGAGGGCTGAAGTGCCACCGCTCCTCTGAAGAAAAAAAAAAAAAAGATTTGCTGCCTTTATGTCCAGCGTGTCTGACTCCGGGACAAACGCCGGAGCCTTCTGATGTTTGCTAAACGATAGAGAAAAGGGGCGGGGCCAACTTCATTCAGGGCTGACTTCATCACGGCTATAAATCTGGGGGAAATCAAAGCCCGTCTTGCGCCCGCCCCTCTCCGCCCTCATTGTCTTGCTAATACACATTAGCGTGTGGCTGGCTGCCCGCTTTGACGGCGGCTCCGGACAGGATCCGGGTAGAGCTGCAGATGTGGAACCTGGGGGCACCTTTGACCCGCGACCCCCGCGGTCTGGAGCTGTGCACAGGAATCTCAAAGATCCTCTTCCTGCTAACTCCATCACAAGGAAAGATACTGAGACTCTTAGGATTCAAATGAACAACGCTTCACGCTATCAAAGCTAATAGACAACAAGTCTTGCTCCCGCAGGTGTAGGCAATGAATGCGATTCATACGGTGGCCCTGAAGGGCAAACAACAAACACAAAAGAAAAGTACGACTACAAACCAAAAAGCACCGTTACAAAAGCAGAATTGCAATGTCCAAACCAGAAACACAATTAAGAAAACGGAATCGTAAACCGTAGCAAGGGAGGAACCTTGCGATTCTGTTTTGGTAAATGTGCTTTTTGGTTTGTGGTCGTACTTTTCTTTTGGTGTTGTCTTTTGCCCTTCAGGGCCACCATAGATTCAAATTGGGAACCAAAGCGACTTCATCATTCTAGCATATTTTTAGCTATTTTTAACTATAGCGCGAGCTGTTGGTCGTGAATAATTAAGCCTTTAACATTTAAAGCCCGGCTTTTTTGTTGAGCAGAGTGAGGAAAATGAGAGTGAGGATGAATTATTCACCGCTCCAAACAGACATGGAAAGCCTTCTAATCCAGCAGCGACCGCAATCTAGAGCCGTCCGTTCTGAAGTGACTGAAATGCACTGTTAAACAGCAGGTCGTAGCGTTGCACGTCCATGCTGGTGGAGCGCTTTCCTTTCTGGGGAGGCAGTGAGATGGTGCGAGCAGAGCGCCTGTCTTTGTTGTGGGTGGAGTTCCAGCCAACTTTTGTTCAAGGCGATAGACTGGTTCTGATGAGGTTGGTATAAATGAATAAAAAAAACGTACTTGGCACTACAACTTCATGTATTGCATATTTACAAGCAATAGAACTCATGTCAAACTTAAGGCCCGGGGGCCAAATCCGTCTCGCCAGGTAATTTTATGCGGCCCACAAGAGCTTTAGATTAGATTTGATATGTCATGTCAACCATTCAACACTATTTTTAAGTAGAACAAAACATCACCACTACTATTACTGCTAGTACGACAAATAATACTACAACTAATACTGTATATATAACTTGTACCTTTCCACTGGCATTTACATCATTAGTCAGCTAGTCATGATCGTTCTCATAGTACAATCCGCCGTAAGAAGAGAAATGTCGGAGCAACTGAAATTGTAATATAAAGTTTAAACAGCATTTAACACTGCAAGTATCATCCAACTTACGACCTGCTGGACTTACGTCCACCCGTACTTATGACCACGTCCTTTTTTTTTTCAATGTCTGGCACCGCAGCACGTAGCAGCGAGGCTACGCGTATGACAGTTACAGATGTAAACAGCTTGGTATATAATCGTAAAAACGCAACACATTGACATTGTGTATCCAGTAGCACCTATAACCCTTGTGTCGTCTATTTTAAATGGCATTCGACTTACGTCCAATCCGATTCACGACCGGTTGGTCGGAACCGATCTCAGTCATATGTCGGATGTTACTTGTACTCCGGTCTTTACAACATTTTCCATACTTTTTTATATTCTGCTGAATTTACAACACTACAATCAGCCATACTGGTGTGTTTGTCTAGCCGTCAACTCTCAAAATAATCATTAGTTGCAGCCCTAAATTAATCTGGAAAATTCCAAATGAATGCTAGAGTGTGAAGGGAATGAGTGACGTGGTCTGGGGAATTCAAGTATAGCGACACTTTGCTAAAATTAAACTAGAGGCTGATTTTACATTCTGTTCACTCACTTCCTGTTAAAGACTGTTCATAAATGCGGATTATTTTGGGCCCGCAACTTGGACTGTGTTTAAAATGTTGACCCCTTGAGTGACTGAGTTGGACACCACTGCAGTAGAAGTTTCTAAATATTTTAAACGCCGTGTATTGAATGGATTTTTATTTCAATCTCTGCAAATGACATGACACTTTTGATATCATTGTGGGCTTCCTTGTTGTTACATTGTATACAATTGAGTCAATGTGTTTTTATATTTCCCAGTCAGGTGAAAACCGATATTGCCGATATTAGGTGAGCAGTATTGTTAGTCCACTGGGAGACCAAGACATTTCTGGGAGGATTATCCGAGGTGAGACTTTAAAGGCCTGAATGCATCTCATATCTGCTGCCAGATCAAGTGAATGATCGTAGTCGCGGCCTATCAAAGGTCACCCTAAAGTAGAGCCGCTGTTTCAACCCCGCTGACCCGAGTCCACGGCCGGTGGAGACTGACCCGGGCGGAGGTGTTTGGACTGCTTTTGTTTGTCTTCCCAGCGCGGGACCTCCCTCCTCTCATGACTGATGATGAGCGTCCTGATGGCCGCTGAGGAGACTTGGAAGGTGGGATTACACCTTTGGCAAACACCAGGCAAAGTTCAGGAGTGGGACTGCTGCTTGGACAAGGGGAAAACTTTCCACTGGGAAATCTCAAACGCTATAACAGGATAGCTTCAGGTGGTTTTCTTTTTCCTGAAATCCATAGCCTCCAATAGCACAATATCATTTGGTCTGAACAAGCTGCTGATACTGATGGTTATTACAGTGTAGTTTTCATGGTGACAAAAGGCGGGTGCTGATGTGTTTCATGGTCATTTCTGAGTAATTCCGCAGCTGTGAAGGCTTAGTTTCCGTTTGAAAACAGTCATTTCTGAACTTTGGAGTTTGGGACTGGCCCTGTGCCCTAAGTTAACCCTCATCCTTGACAGAGTTCAGACGTCTAAACATCAGGATCAGAGCCGCGGAGATCAACCCACCGCAGATTCCCAGGTTCAGACGGGGGTTAACAAGTTCCTCCCAAACGTCTGCGTAATGCAAATATTGACAGTGACTCCACGGTCTCATCTAACAACCCGGTCCACGTCTGATCTGGGCTGCAGTCACCTTGTCTGCGGTCCAAAGAGGCTCCACAGCTGCTGGGCAGCTCCGCTCCTGATCCTGGCGCGGATGCACCGCACAGGTTATATTGACCCACCTCGCTAATCATTAGCTAGGTTACATGGCTGGAAGTTCAAGGGTCGAGCGAATGAAGTGAATTTGTTTTTGAGTAAATACTACAAACAGACATGTCATACCTCTGAGTAAAGCTTGCACTGTTGCAGTGAATTATGGGTAGTGATAGATAGTTGTGATCTACTTTTATTCTGGTTTTCAACTTCCTGTTCCCTTCTCTTTGGGTCTGTGTGAGCTTGACAAGGTGCACAGCAGGAACCACTCTGCACCCATCATCAGCGCACCTGTGCTCCACTACTTCAGCTCGTGGGTTCCAGGCTGCTGTGCCAGATTGTCTTTGCCCCCATGCTGGTAAATAGGCCTCTTGTTTCTCAGTTCGTTCTTGTGATTTATTTCTTGAGCTATTTATTGAAGTTACGTGTCCACATTACTTTCTCTTCTTAGGTCCCATTTCCTCTCATATTGTCGACTGTGTATTGATGGTGACTAACTGTAGTTTCCCATGAGCTTGTATTGACAGCCCTGTGCACTTTACCTTTTGTTTATTGTGTGTTTATTGAACCTTAGTTCTTGTTGTGTTTCAGATCTCATCTCTTGGTTTTGTTCGAGTTCCTGTCCTGGTCCATGAGGCCCTCAACTCTCCTATATGTGTATACGTTTGTCCACATTTCTGGGTTAACAAGTTTGGAATCAGGTTTTGCTGGTAGAAAAAAACTGCACATGTTGTACAATGTACAAATGAGCTTGTGCCGAGCTAGCAGTGGAGAATATACAAGGTGGAAATGCAAAATATATTCACGCCTGAGAGCAGTTTTGTGGTCTTTCTTTTGCACATTTTAGATAGCAGGGGCAAACTGTTACTGCAGTGATTCATTTCATGGCTGCTTATGTCACAGCCTAAACTGGTGAGTCAGTGGCAGAGAACTGAAAATGAAAAACATATAAAGAAAAAAAAAAAACAAATGGATTTGACGACGGATGTTTGACTTGAGTCCTTAAATACGTCAGGTGGTCTAGTAATGGTTAACTTTGATAACTACAGAAAGTTCGACCTTCTGTCAAGGCAAAAGTAGACAAGAAAAAAAAATTCTCCATCTCTTTGGTTGTTGTGTTCTTCACGCTCAGTTGTTGCTTATGCTTGAAAACGGCAGTTACATAATGCGAGCAGAGCAGAGTGTGGTTTCCAGGGAGAGGGAGAGAGCGCGGACCATTGTCTGATGCGATCGACTGAATTACTGTTGCTCCCTAAGACCCATTAAAGAGTGAGACAATGTCCTCCGCTCAGCTGTAAGTTAGTCCACTTCAGCTTCACAATGACAATCTGAACAGTTTTCCGACGGAGTGATACCTCCTGGCCGTGAAGAGCATCTGAACCTCACACTGAAGTAAACAAAGACTATCTAAATATTCAAAACTGCAGCCTTGAAACTCAACACCTCCTGCAGTAACAGTGAAGATCAGGTTCAGCAGTTAAATCATCAGCTCTATTTCCCTTTCCATGCAGCATGAATCACAGGTTAAACACTCCCCTCCAGGCTCCGGATTATTGCTGTTATGTAGCTCTCTGTTTCGGGAGTGTCGTGCTCCTGAATCGTCGGAATATCATATTTTAGTCGCTGGTTACAGCTTGTGCAAACACGTCTGTGACAACAAGGAGAAGTGAATGGTCTGGACTTGTGGGTCGTGAGGCAGTCGGCAACATAATACATTCAAATGTAAATAAATTCAAAAGGGCAATAGAAGACCCATTAAACTTAGGTTCTTTGTTATCCCTCTTGGGGCTCGCGTGCATTCAGAGAACCGTAGTTACATCCACCAAGCCGACCAAACTAGTGAGACATAAAATAAAGCAACCGAAATAACATCTTATTCTTTTTTGATTTGTAAAGTCCAAATATTATCGAGGTGTCAATTTGAACTACAAAATATATTTGATAAATATTAGAGCTGAATAAGTTGAATAATTTGAGGGTTTTTTTAAAATGTAAAATCTAAAAATATATCAAAAGCAGAGTTGAGAAAAGTCATGACAGGATAATATTACTCTAAGTTATCAAATCAGTAAAAATATAAAGGATAAGAAGGGAAAAATGAAAATATTAAATATTCCAACTGTCTGGAAAAGTTGCGTACAGTATGATTATATTCAAATAACATGAGAAAACATTACAGAAAACATGAAACTCTTTCATGGATGAGGCAATTCATGTTAAACGTTGCACAAAATTCTGTCAAAAATAATGTTGGTCACATTTTATGATCATTTGTCTTTTGTCATTGGCGTTGCCGGAGTCAAACTATTCTCAGCCTGTTTAAAGTGTCACAGATGTCATTGAACAGCAGATAAAACCCCAGATTTGACCTGTCAAACACCATGTGCAGTGTGTGTGTGTCTGACCACAACCACACAGCGCTTCTCTTTAAACTGTCAGTGCCACTGACCACCTCCCATCTATCGTCCTCCTGCTCAACAGCCACCGCCTCGCGCTCGTGTGGATTAGCGTCAGGTGTTGTCATAACCCCAGCGAAGGCTAATATCTATTATACTGTCTTCAATTTAGATTAAGGGAAAAAGCTGGTTCTTGTCCTAAGAAGCTTTCTGAAAGATTAATTACTTGAGAGCAAGCTCTTACAATGTAGGTCAGATATTGTGCTTTATTTTAGTCTGCTCATTATTCCAGGGGGAGAGAGGCTTTATGAAAGAAACTTTCTGAACTTTTAGTAATGCACTGCTGGGGAGCTCAAATAGCAGCATTAAATCGCATGGTTCGATTGTCTTCCTGTCTTTTTTGTCAACATCTCGGTCGTCCCAGAGAGAACCGCATCATCTGCAAAAAGCATGAGCTCTAGAGAGGACCAGGTTGAATTTCTGCACAATGGACACAGTTCTCAAGATCCTCTGAGTCTGAGAACATGGTTCCTCATTGGACCAGGGATGGATGACTGGTCCATCTTAGTGAGGGTGTTGGAGTTTGAGAATTTCCCTGTTGCATTCATGAGTGTGAAGCCCTGAAGATGCTGTATCGGTCTGAAAAAAAGAGCTGAGCTGACAGACAACTCAATTTGCTGGTTTAAAATTCAGTCCCCCCTGACTGAATTTGTTTTTTTTCCTATTTATATTTCAAATTTCTGCGATGGACTGACACCCTGTCCAGGGTGTTCTACTAAGATTCACTGTAGATGTGCACTATGGACGAACTATATATTTCTCTCAGAACATTGCTGTGTATGACTGACTACATAGCAATGACTGTTTTGTTTTGTTTTGTTTTTTGTTTTGTTTTATTGACTCATTTTCACCGAAAAGTCACTATATGAATGAGCTTTTCGGTTGTTAACTCATATTTTATGCATCAAATAAAAAATAAAAAAGAAGTAAAAGGAAAAAAACGAAATGAATAATAAAATTTAATGTATATTTAAAAGAGAGACTCACTCAAAAAAATTTTTTTTTATTTAATCATATTTATTTTCTTTATCTTTAACTTATTTAATTTTATTATTTAATTTTTCTGATTTTTTTTTTTTTTACACTTTCATTTACAATGTGTTTTTATTTTTGGCTTTGTTGACAATAAATGTCATGATTTAAATTGTGAAAAAAGATTCTTCTTGAAGCTCATATTCACTACTGCTGAGTTAGCTGAGTCAATCCGAAAGAGTGTTTATAAATATGTAACTATGTCCGGCCATTTCTCCGCAGGGATTCCACAAGGATCTAGATCATGCCCTCTTTGGTTCTCTGTTGTTTTTCATTATTAATTCCATTCTCATCCTTGTTATTCACTCATTTTCAAAAATCTCTTAAATCGATGTTTTGAGTTTTTTTTTTTTTTTTTTTATCCCTAGAGTAAATCTTCCATTCCAAATTCCGTATTCTCCTTTCCCCGGCTGCGACTCTCTTTACCCGACCAGCACATCGACGATCAAAACATCTCACACAATATTAAATCCCCACGTTCAAATGGTGACTGTGGAAATGAGGTTGAGATGATGCAGTATTTTAGATGCACCTTGCCCTCCTTCCTCTCCGCCCTCAGGATCGTCGAGATAATTCAATTAGCTGCTCTGTCTCCTCTGGTTGCCAGCGAGTCCCGTCAGCGAGCGCTGGGTCACTGGGTGGTGGGGACGCGTTCGCGAGCCGCCACGCAGTAATGTGACACTGTTTAGCGCTGTGAGGTTAAAAACTGGACGCAGCCGCGATAATGTCCCGGTTGACGTGATCTGCTGTGACATTTTCTTAAACTTCAGTGGGAGGGGGGGGGGTGTAAGGATGGGCACTTGCAGGGGGTCGATGGAGTCAGGAGGGATGGGGCTCATTTTGATGAATAAAATTCGACTCTGGTTGCTGTTTGTTTTACAACATGGAGAGGAGCTGGGCTGAATATTGCAGCTTAAAAAGCTCTTAAAAATAGGGCATTGAACTCCATAACAGAGGAGCCAATGGTAATGTTCTCTTAAATATAAAGCACATTGTTGGTCACAAATCTGGATCTTTATCATCTTTGCTAAGATAGGATTAGCATACGGACACTGGTCGCCATAGTTGTTGTGCACTAAGGTGGTGGAGTCAGGGCTGCAGACTGCTAGCTTCCCCTTTCTCACATTCTTCCTTACACGTTTGTGTGTGCAAGTGATCGACCCAAACTGAGTCTATCCTTCTCACCCACTACTTCAAATAGACGCCCTCCGCACTCCTCTCAGGAGCCTTCTCCACTCTCTCTGACAGGTGAGAACAAAAGTCACACCCATCCAGGCGATGGCAGGCTGAGTGTATTTTTGAAGAAAAACAACCTCGATCGGCCCCGAAACTCACCTTCCTCATCGGCTTCACAGCTACTCATCTCACTAATGTTGACTGAGAGGCTCAATAGAAGACGGCATGTGAAAGAAATGATCCAGTGGGGTCAGTTCTGACCTACATACCGCCGCATCTTGTGGTGAAGAATGACTGTTATTAGGATCTACAGCAGCCTAAAGCTCTGAAAGTTTGGGCGAAAATTGGACCTGAGTTCCTCACTGTTTGTCAAGATTTAAAGCATTGTGATGGCAGTTAAGTGTGGAGTTGATCTAAGAGCTGGGAGAAGCTTCCAGAAGCAGCATCACACTGGTTTCTCTGGGTGAGGAGCCAGCTGCCGACATGTCGGGCTGATGGCAGAGGAGCGTCTCCAAACTAGGAGAAACTCGGCGAACAGATCAGACGAAACGCAGTAATAGTTCCTCCACATAACTTGCACCAGCTGCTGCGTCCAACCACAGGATCCCCGAAAAAACCCGTCTGGTTGTCTCTCAACGTGACGAAATGAAAGTCATCAAAGAGAGGAGCAGTGGAGATCGAGGTTTGGAGCGAATTACCGGATAATTGCGGTGCGTTTTAGATGTGGCGGAGCGAAGCTGGGGCTTGGAAGTGGAGCGGGGTGAAGAATGGGAAGAAATCAGAGAAGATTCCAGGAATCTGGGGAGGATTCGCTTTTTGATAAATATTTTGGAGACTGAGTGGTCCAAACATTAGTCATGGAAGAGCGTCAAACTTGAGCAACATTGTCTGGTCACAGGACAGACTTGAACAAGCTTCTTCCAACTCACAACGGTAGGATTTATTTTTCACACCGGGATGTCCACACACCTTGAGAGGACTCAGACATACAGATGGTAGTGTTCGCCGCCACAAACATTCAGAACAAGATGTCGATGATTTCCTTCGCTCACAGGGAAACAAAGTGCCTAGTTTTGAGCAAAAACAAAAAGTAAATTTTGTCGTGTCTGACCCCGGTGGCGGACACTCTGCCGTTGGCCTGCGCATTCCAGCAGAGCTCAGCTTCCTATGGGCTGGAAAAACATCATCCTCAATGCTTCTTTAAGGTCAGAAAGTGACAGCGTTTCATTAGGAATATAAACAGAATTCAAACCTAAAAAAAAAAAAAAAAGTTGTACTAGTTGCAGTGCATTGTGGGATTTGTAGTGAGCATTTTGGAGGGTACCTGCATATAGTTGTAACACTCAACCACATAAGTATATTGTTGACGTTATACTTTCACTTCTATTCACTGCTAGTTTTTAAATCCCATCACGACCCACGTCACTGTTCACCAAATAGCAGTGCTGAAACTACAAGAAAATGTTGAGAAAACTTGCAATAAGACCCTCTCATGGGTGAAAGTCTACAAAAGTGCAAAGTGATAAATAATTGGCAACCAAATTCATGAGCGTCACAAAAGTACCTGAAGTATTGGCTATGAAAAGTGATGTGCCTTAGTGACTGACACTGAGTGTCGCAGAGTAAATGATGGTTTTTAATAAACAGTTAAAAAGTGCTGCAACACCATATAAAAGATTCTCACTTTAAATCAGCTGCTTTCCAAGTTTATAAATTAAGGTTTAAAGAGGATTATGTTTTTTTCTGTGACATTATTGCAGAGCCAGATTCATTGTTCACGGCACGACTCAACCTTGACTGTATTGTGAAGAAAATATGTTTATCATTTTGAACCAAAGTCTCTCAGATTCTCGCCTGTTTGTTGTTTTTTAAAAACAACAAACAGGCATTAAAAAAAAAAAAAAAAAAAAAAGTTCTAGACCTCCTCCGTATGTAGTTTTTGATACCAAAAACTGCTTGCTCACTTACATACACACAATGTGTTTTCATATTGGGGTTGTGTGGAAGCGCTGCAGTGACACTGCGTCATCACTCTTGAATTGCAATTGTGACCAGATAATTCCCTCACGCCCCCTGCACACTGCAGTGTCGTCCTCTGAGCAACGTTTTCCCGGTTGCAGGTTGGATTCCTGCTTGACATAGCGCTGGGTTCCTACTGTCACAGACTTTATTTCACAACTCAAGGCCATCAAACTCATGCAAAAGGCCAAAATGTTCACTCTCACTCATTGAACCGTGAGTGGGTCTGTGTTTCAATTGGCTCATTTGAGTTTGAAGCATCCCACTGGTTTTTCTTTGCGACGCCTAAACATAAATCCCATCAACCATCTCATTCCCTTGTTTATTCTTTGAAGGTTTCCAGATGAATTATTTACATTTAAGACCTCAGCCAACTTGAAATTACCCTGTTGAACGGCAAAGCTTCAACACTGCACTCACCTTAGGTCACAGGTGATGTCGCTCCACACTTTAAACCAGTCTTTAACCTTGTGCTAACTATACATAACTAAAGCTCGCTTGGGCCACATGAACTAATCTGGTGGCTCAGATTTGCTCCCCCTGCCTTGAGTTTGACACCCGCTCTAAATTCCTGTTTGTCCATAAGTGCCTTGTGATCTACCTTTCCAGAGTGTCCCCTGCCTCCTGCCCCAAATTGATGTGAATGAAACAGCTGTTTATTTGAGTGCATTTCCAACTCCCATTAAAAAATCCAGTTATTCCGCCCAATATCAATAGAAAAGAAGCTAATTCCATTAGCCAGCAACCGTCCACAGCGGACCACAGTTCTCCCATTAAGAGTGATTTAATATCATTTTAATGTGTGTTGCTGTCTTTTCATTCATTATCACTTAGCAGCAGCCTCGGCGGGCAGGTCCCACGAGGAGGGAGTTACAGATGCACACGTTATTAAACATTCATAAGTGCCAGCAACGCCGTCACAGGCCGCCATCAACGTTCAATATTTCACCTCCGAAACGACTGCAAACTTCTCCGACTCCTGCTTTTATGTAGACGCTGTAATGTCCTTCAAAATGAAGGGATGGCACAGATTAGCCGAATGTTTATAAAGATGAGCGATATAAGCGCGGTGGAGATTGTCCTGGGAAATTCTCGGATGCATTCAGCCTCGGCTTCAGTCCCAGGAGCAGGAGTTTAACCAACCAATTCATTGGAAAACGCCATGAAGTTATCTTGAAGTGTTTATCCCGAATAGTTTTTCCTCTTATTTTAACTAAGTTAACAAGTCCTGGAATCCTGAAGTTTTTTTTTTTCATTTTGGGGAAATATGAATCTAGTCTGTTCCTCCAGGTCTTGTACTCAGACCAAGGTTTGGACTTCATTCCGCCAGCCGTGGTTGTCCTCCAGCGGCATTGTTTTAAAAATACCCTTATCGCGGAAACACAAGTGGCTGGTCCGGGGGCTTTTCCAGACGCTCCTCTTCTGCCCTGCACTTCAGATTAGCTGCGGCTAAAAGCAAAGCTTGGCCTTTTCTGGAAGTTTGCAGACAGACAGCAGACCAGGAAACAGACAATCCAAGCTGTAATCCCACCGAGGGTCCCCCCCCTTTCTTGGATTATGAAGGTGTTGTACACGGAGTCGGGGGCTCTGCACACCTCATTACGGTGAAAGCAGGATAAGACGTCTGAGTGAGGTGTCGGGGGGGGGACTTTTTTCATAAGACGTGATTTATGGAGTCACTTTTCCTCCACAAACAAACAGCTTAATGTGCACAGATAAATTCGGAGACTCAGTTTTTATGGTTCTGTGATGTTGTCTTCGAAGATGATGTTATGACAGTGGCAGCCGCTGGGATGAGCACAGGCCCCAATGGAGGGTCCAAAGTGGAACCAGGCAGGTGGGCGACTCCGACAAATACAGACAAGAGACCTCAGAAGGAGCATTAAGATCAGAGCGCTGCAGATTGGCCGGTGGGCGGCGCGTCTCCGTGTGTCCCCGTCCGTCCCCGTCCTCCCGGGAATCTCCGGTTACACCAGCGCCGCTGATGCAAGACCAAGTCTTTGCAACATCATGTGTTGTTGTCGCCGGCTTTGAAGTGTGGTGACAAAACATCAACTCAGATGGGTCTTTGAAGAAAGGACCCCGAGCTGACTGTACTGAGCGAAATACTCTGCAGTTTTATCAGGCAAATTTTGGTTTTTTTAATTCTCTTTATTGTTAGCTCACTGTGAAATGACACCTAGTGCAGGCAGCACCATAAAAACAGTGCTGTTAACATGTCTCAAAAGTCTTTGAAACTCTCGCGTAATGTCACATTGTTTTGCTAATTCAATTCGAAATATATTCTTATTCATTCCCATATCTGCCTTCAACTTCAAAGTATAAATATTATAGAACATTACAAACTAATAGGTTACAAACAAAGGTTGTCTAGATATACTGAGTCGTGTAGATGCTCATGCTGTGACATCTGAACAATTTTCTTTTCAATATCACTTAAAGTACAGTATGCGTGTTTTGAGTTTAGTTCAATATATTTTTATTTTTAAAACAAGTTAAATAAATATTTTGATAAATCACGTGCTTCATATGTTGTTGAGTTTTAGGCTTCACATACAAATATTTTTGGAAAAAAACAACCTGTTGACCAACGTATAACTCATTTTCAATGGTTTGTAAACACTTTTATTTATTTATTATTTTAATTGTCATATTACTTTTTCCATTATTCAAGGTTCAATATTGTTTTCTATTCAGGGGCTTTACATTGATATTTGAATAAACATTAATGAACATTTATAAACACAAAAAGCAACCCCGTTTAAATCTAAAAACGAAAGAGGTTTCTAGATTAAGTTATCCACTGATAAATTAAAAATAAGTCTTTTCAAACCTTAAACTATTACACAAAGATTTTTTTAATATATCTCTATGATTTTATTAATTTATTTGAAATCTGTATTCTTTTTATGTTATTGTATTTTATTTGTATTGCATTTATATTTATTTATTTAGTTTATTATTTTGTTTATATATATATATATATATATATAATCCCCGCTTTTATTATTATTATTATGATTATGATTATTATTATTATTATTATTATTATTATTATTATAAAAGCTAAATGTCAGAGATGGTACAGTTCGGTAAAGTCCTGACATCCTTGTGTTCAGTTCAAAGATCTGCTGTACTTATGGGGAGCGCTGGTTAAACTATGCATAGAGGACATGGATACAATGCCTTTCAGATGTGATGTGAGTTCATCATAAAAATGGTGAATTAAAGCTATAAACTGTTACTGACGTCTGAATAATTTAGTGGCTACATTCGAAAGTTTCTGCTCATGGAGGTTGCCAGTTTGAAAGTTTTCACCCACTTGGAGAAATAAATCGTCCCGGTATCAGCGCAACATCAACAAGCTGTTATTCTAAGCGACGGCCCGCTGGCAGAGATGAATAATGCAGCTTGCTTTGACAAGACGCTTGCACAAGACACCCGTCTCTGCTCACATTTGACCTGACAAGCCCGAGGTGCGGCCTATTCATCCCAGATTTACAGGAAGACTCCATCGATGGTCATGAACCTTGTTCATATTCCAGCCCAAGTTACCTGGACGCAGCCCAGCAGGGACACTTAAGGCATGTCTCGCTGCAGGATTTGGATTGGCTCTGTCAGCACTTACATGTCAACTCGGATTGTCTGTCTCAGATTAATGCCCTTCCTATCGGATTAGGATTAGGAGTTTGTTCAATGCGGCATGAAAGATTAGTGGAGGAGACGATTGTCTTATGGAGCGCTGAAACAAGTTTTCTTTAGGAGAGACTATTAAGTTGCTCTTTTCCGTTTGTCGTGGGAAGAGTTTTCGTGATGATTCAGACGCTTTAATGCCTCTCTGTTCTCCACCTTGGTGAACTTGATAATCGCTCTGACTGTTGTTTCAACTTCTCTGTCGCTTGAGGCATTTTGACATGTTCAGTCCCAATTTTCTAAAGATGCTGTGTGTGTCCTTTGACTGGTCCGTGCCTCTCACCCCAAGTTGCCTACACTGTAAAAAAAAAGATAAATTGAGATAACTAACCTTTGCAGTCAGATTTTTTTAATTGATCATATTCTTTTTTTTTTGACGTTTCATTGTTGTACCAATGACATTTCTGCTGTTCTCTGAATGCTATTGCTATTTATTCTTCATTTCGCAAATATTTAAATATAATATTTATTTGCTGAATTCAGATAAATACAAATTTCCACACTTTTTTTTTGCTGCGCAAAAAACTGTCAAGAAAAGCACCTGTGCTTAATAATATGCAACACTGAATATTAAATTTTTTTTTTTTTAATGTTGTCAACATGACTAATCTGCTTAGTTGTTAACCACCACAGGTGTATAGAGCATCAATTACATGGTAGAATAAAAATTAAAAAAATTTAAAAAAGGGTTAAAATACGGAGTTTCTTCTGCAGTGACCGTGCATGCTGTGTACTATCAGAACCAATTTCCATGAAAACTTGAGATCCTTTGGATATGAGATATCGAGAGTGAGCCAAAAAGACATCCAAGTGCGGATGGAAGATCTGGCACATCCTCCAGGACAATGATCTCCTCCAAAATCACAGAGATGTTCTGCACTTTCACCATGAAGCTCCACTCCTGTGACCACACTGCTGACCACGCGGGAACACAGGGCCTTGCTCTGTAAAGTGGGAAACCCTGTTGCTCAAAATCAGAACTGCATTATGGGAATTTTCCAATTGTGTTGTGCCAATATTTGGCCACAATTGAGACACATATTATTCGTCTGACATGTATTTTACTGTTAAAAGGTTGGAATTTAAATTTTCTTGACTTGAAAAGATCGCCGTTGTCTTTTTGTGTGCGTCCACTTTCAAAGCATATATTCCACCTGAGTTAAACTCATGGCTGCTTTATATACAGTATCACTGTAGATGGGGGGAGGCAGAGATGAGAGCGCCAGTGAACGCCTCACCCACCTCTGCTCAGTGTCAAGAGTCGATGAACTCAGTAGCTCAATGTGCGTTCAAACTTTTTTATTCACCACTGTAAATCCGGCAAAAATTAAACATTATAATCTCAAACCTTAAGAAGAGCTTTTATCTTTTCAACGCCAGACCAAATGAATGGTTTTTAATTTTGGCATTTTACTTTTATTAGATTAGTTTGTCTTCAGTTAATGGGTTTGTTTGACTTTCTTTTAAGGTTTTCATTTATTTTATTTACACTTTGTAAGTGAATTATTTGATTCTTAAATCTCAAATAGGTTCAACCCAGAAATCGAATAAAATAAATGGGTTTACGTCACTCAAATAAATCACATTGACTGAATTTTATTTATTTTCAGACGAATAGCAGAAGATACATCTAGCATTTGCGTGGATTTTTGGAGGATGAAATCAGGCGCCACATCACCGCCGGGCCGACATCATCACATCTTGCGGCTCAAGCAGCGGCAGCGTCAGTGAGTGGGATTATTGTCTGTAAAGAGGTTTGAGTGACTCAATCTTGCTGCACATCCTCCTGTAATTGTTATAAACCTGATGTTTTATTTCTCCAACTTGGTTCCCTGGCGGCTCTTGCCAAGTGGAAGCGGCTCGGAGGTGTCTATTTTCCGTGTCTTCCAACCTTCAAACACAAGCAGCCTCTCTAACAACAGCCCGCGGGGATGTGTGCTAACAGCAATTCCCCCGTCGGGAGCCTGACAATTACAGCGCCGCTCCTCCTCTCATGCCCGTAATTGCAGAGGGAGCAGCTTCCTGCGCGATCCTGCCGCTAGGGAGAGTGGCTTCACGCTCTCCTGCTGCCTCAGGTGACTGAAGAAGCTGCGGAGTTAAATAAAGCTTGTACCCTAATAGAGAGGGATGATTCATATCTCAGTTGAACCTTGACCTCCGTGCCGTGTTCAGCCGGGCGGCCTGACGGATGAGGCTGCAGTTGGGAGACAAGGACGTGGTTACAAGAGGGATATGAATTTTTAATGTTTCTGATGCTGTTAAGTAGCGTGACGTCCGTATTTCACGCTGACAGAGAATCGTCAGACACTCCTGCTCCGTTTCTTGGTCGGGAAGTTTATTGCCAGAATATCAGGCCAAAGTTTCACCAAGCTCCGAGGGTTGGTTTCCTCAGCTCTTGGTGTGATATGTGTAGGATGTGGCTCTTTTCAGCAGCACAGTAAAACATTGTGGCTCCGAGCCTCTGACTGGTTGGCCACCCCTGGTCAAGGGTGCTGCACCACAGCACCTGGATATTGGAAGGTCGTATGGTCCGTTAATGATGCTTATTAAAAGTGAAAAAAATATACAAATAAATAAAAAATGTAATAAACACTGCTTTACCAAAGCTGCCAACTGTTTAACTGACCTTTAGATAGATTAAAATTATTGATCTACAACCAGGAAATTACTGTGTTGCTGAATGACCTTGTTGTCCTGAGAGGCGCTGTATAAAGTTTATTATTCTCAGGATCAGACCATTATGAGAATGGTGGGTCGACCCAAACACGAAGATGAAATGTGTTCCGAGCCGGTGATCGATGAGGGATCGAAACCTGACCTGCTTCATATTGTGAGGCCTGAGTGTCAAGTGTCTCTCAGGGACCAACAGTGAAACCTCTTTTTCATAACGTGTCATCTCTGAGCACATGAGAAACCCGACGCTTTGTTTATGAGTTTGCTCGCAGGGGTCATGGCAACCGTGTTGGCAGCGCAGGACGCGACGCCCTCAAAGCATTTACCAGCTTTGCACTGATGAGCTGGTTGACTTCATGCAGGATGGTAAATTACACAGTGGAGCTCCGTCGCCTGCAGGGAGACAAACATCAGCACGAGAGATGGATGATGTGTGCGCGCCACCAGACTACTAACTGTTTTAACGTGTTTAGAGGGAACGTACGTCGGGATTTAGTCTTGACACATGAATAAAAATGAATATTTACTGTGGAGACTATTTAGTATTTCAGTCAGGGACACAAAACTAGAATAAAATGTGGTGAAAAAAAATAAGAAAATGGTCATTTGAACCATAAAGCAAGGCTCAACAAATTCTAACTCTATGAGAATATATTGGGAACAAGAGATGTCATGATGAATGTTCAATAAAAAACAGCGTTCTTTAATATGATAAATGAGTCGTGTTGTATGGCTTTTTTATTTGTGTCACTGTCTCAAATGTTTTCATTTGTGGTCGTGGTCTCATTCTGACATCATTTATTGTGGGTTTTATTTATTTATTTTTTTTCCTGGCTGGTTTTCAATAATGACCTTCTCTCAATTCATAGCTGATCAGTCCAAATCCTCAAAACTGTCACATTAAATTTATATTTTATTTCGTTTCATATCAAGTTGGATTTATGTTGACAAAAAATGATGAAAGACAAAAATATTTAGAAACAAAAAAGGGGGAAATAAAAATGTATTTCATATAAAATGTATATATAAATATTTAAAAAGACAAAATATAGAGAAAATAAAAGAAGTTGCTTTGCACTTCATACATAGGAGATAAAAATCTAAGTTTGAGAAATATTCTCAAACTGGCAAGAAGTTTGTAATTTTTGCATCAAAATAAGGTACAGTGGAAAAAAAACTAATAAGAGCTCTGGGAATCGGAAAAATGTACTTAGTAAAGTTGTGCTTACAGATGAAATATGTCATAAAAAAAACAATGTTACTGAACGTAACCTATATTCTATGAAGGGTACTCAGTGCCTCTGAATACTTTTAACAGTCTGAAATTTGACAAGGAACTAACGAAAAACACAAACAATAGAAAGTCCAACAGGAAGAGGGAACTTCTGTTCCCACCCAATATTCATTTTAAAGTTGCTGTCTGTAAAATGAATAAACAAGTACATGATATTTTAAAACATTCATAACAGTCCATAACAATGTCTTTCTTCAGCAAATAGATATAAAATGTTTCTCTTTGTGTTGTGACTTCACCATTATGTCAGATCAAGTCAGCTTCAGCGTGTTTTTTGTTTGCCAGAGATATGACCTCACAGAGATGTCACAGAAAATTATCATTGTTTGGACTCAAAGTGGAAGTACTCACACTGTCATCTACTTTTCTGACTTGCATCATGTTTACATTCAACTTTTTTCCTAAGCAAAATTGTACACAATGATCTGGCCACTTGCCAGTATTTTTCATTGTATATTTATTGTCTCATACAAATCTAAACCTGAGCTGAAATACAATGCGACATCATATTCCTTGCAGAAAACAATATTATTAGTTGAAGCAAATAATGCAGGGAAATTATGTATTAACTTTATAATAAAAATAAATAAATAAAATAAAAAAGCAGAAAAATAGATGGGATGCCATTTTCCCTGTCGAGTAATAACAATAATAATAATAATAATAAAACACTCATTAAAAGAGACATCTGTTTCAAATAACGCAGGGAAATTATGTATTAACTTTATAATAAAAATAAATAAATTAAATAAAAAAGCAGAAAAATAGATAGGATGCCACTTACCCTGTCAAGTAATAATAATAATAATAATAATAATAATAATAATAATAATAAAACACTCATAAAAGGAGACATTTGTTTCAAATAAAGCAGGGAAATTATGTATTAACTTTATAATAAAAATAAATAAATAAAATAAAAAAGCAGAAAAGTAGATGGAATGCCATTTCCCCTGTCGAGTAATAATAATAATAATAATAATAATAATAATAATAATAATAATAATAAAACACTCATAAAAGGAGACATCTGTTTCAAATAATGCAGGGAAATTACGTATTAACTTTATAATAAAAATAAATAAATTAAATAAAAAAGCAGAAAAATAGATAGGATGCCACTTACCCTGTCAAGTAATAATAATAATAATAATAATAATAATAATAAAACACTCATAAAAAGAGACATCTGTTTCAAATAAAGCAGGGAAATTATGTATTAACTTTATAATAAAAATAAATAAATAAAATAAAAAAGCAGAAAAGTAGATGGGATGCCATTTTCCCCGTCGAGTAATAACAATAATAATAATAATAATAATAATAATAATAATAATAATAAAACACTCATTAAAGAGACATCTGTTTCAAATAATGCAGGGAAATTATGTATTAACTTTATAATAAAAATAAATAAATAAAATAAAAAGGCAGAAAAATAGATAGGATGCCACTTACTCTGTCAAGTAATAATAATAATGATAATAATAATAAAACACTCACATTAAAAGAGACATCAGTTTCTTGTTTGGTTGAATAATTTTATTGTTCACTTCATTAAAAAAAAAATAATAATGACACGACTGTTGCTTTGCTCCATCAAACCTGCTCCACAGCATCTCAACATCAAAAGGCTGATTAAAACTCAACCGAACCCGACGCCATTTTTTACCTTCACCTCAAAGCCCTGCTGGCAAGACTGAAGAGCTTCTGTCCGAAGACTTAGGGAACGCACATCATCTGCTGGAACACCAGGGACAAGGACGGCGTTTACACGTTTACTCTCACTTGTGATGAAGGGGCTGTAGCCGATGATCCATTCGAGCCATTTCACTCCACGACTCAGGCAAATGAATCAGAGTCCGTTCCAAAAGGGAAATAAATGAATGTTATACAGCAGAGCTGTTTCACTGAATATGAGCGGAACTCCTCCAGAAGGTCCTTGGAACATTCTGTGGCGGAGATTAAGCCCAAACATTCCAGTGGAAACGCATTTTATCAAGTCGGCCCTGGAGGGTCAGGCGTAATCTCCCCCTGCCATTAATGGATCCATGTTTTATTGCAGCGCTTGAGAGAGCGGTGCCATCAGTCAGGTCTAATAGACACGATGAAGAGCTATTACACTATTGATCCACCTGGCGAGTGACACCGGATCAGCTGATGCCCGCTTCGACCTGACTAAGTGAGTCCACGGACCTCGGAGGGTCACCTTAATGTTGAAGGGGATATTACTAGTTTGGTTCTGGGGACTGAAGCAGCAAAACATGTCACTTAAAAAAAGAAAGAATTGAACGTACCCGTAAAAGTTTGTGCTTTTTTTTGCCAGGTCTGAACTCACACCAGGACAATGAAATCAAGAGTGGTTAGGCAGCATAGTGAGCTCATATCATCAAAAATAAATTATCATAAAATAGACTTCTGGAATTTGTACACATCTAGCAAATACTATACAGACACGCGATGACATTGGGCCTCTGGCACAGAACTATGTGGTGGGGAAATGAAGTGAAATTATTGATATGCGAAAAATATTTTTACTTCAAGTCAGACGCGTCAAACTCGTATCAAACCTGTGATACAGCTATTAATGTGTAAAACACGTGGTTTATACCACATCCCATAACGCACGGCAACAATGGAAGCGATGACAAATCCAAAGAAGAAACGGATTCAATTTAATATTTAAGTATTCTTGAGGCGTCTACATGTTTTTGAAAGCATTTTGTTTTGTTCTCTGTTGTTATTGAATGCATTGAATAAGCTATAAAAAAAAACTGATAAACTAAAAAACACACTTTTTCAGTAAAAGAAAATAAATTTCAAACACAAATAATATTTAAAAGCTTAATTTTGGCTTCTCTTTCCTAACCATAACAGTTTTCTATTGGTTTGCAGCTCACGTCCGAGCTCCTTTCAAGCCTGGAAAAATAATAAATAATACAGGAGGCAATAATGAAAAAGATAATAGTTGCCGCTCAACCTCTCGGCAACACAAAGTGGGATGTTCTTTTCGAAAGGAGATCAATAACTACTGGTGGACGTAAGTGGAGCAGGTCGTAAGTTGGATGTTACTTGTATAAACATATGAATTTTAAAAATTTATGTAAAATGTAAAGACTTGTGTAGTGTACGTTTAGACTCTGAGGGAATTGATGAATGTTTATGGGAAGCATGACATACTGTAATAACACACACACACATACAGCTAGAAGTTGAGTCTTATGAATTTACTAAACTAATGACTGTTTCATGAATGCACAACCAGAAATGTCACTTCATTTTTGGTGCAACAGCTCAGCCGGCGGCCCAATGTCATCAGAGTTATATATCTTTTTAAAGATAACTGTCATTCTCGACTCAGTCCCAGCCAAAGTTGTGGCCAGTCATCTTGTAAAACTTGCTGTTAAAGGGCTTATAGAAGTCACGGAGTCTCTGGACCACGTCCGGGTCGATGTTGGGATGGGTCCTGCCTTTGGTTTTCCCCAGGCAGTGCGGCTTGCTGTTCCCGTCGGGCCTCTTCAGGCAGGGGAAGCCTTTGGCCGGGTTAAAATGAAAATGCTTTTCCGTGACCACCCTCCTGAGGCCGAGGAAGTCCTGAACCCGAGCCACTTCGCCCGCTGGGTCGCTGATGAGTCGCTCCCCGCTGACAAACAGCAGCTGCTCCATAGGGAAGAACTGCAGCCAGCGTTCCAGGTGTTTAGCGTACATCCCGATCTGAACGGCGCTCCACGAAGTGTCAATGAGACCCGCTGACTTGTTCTTGAAGGTCAGGCTCTCGAAGGAAGGGATGTCGGGTTTTTTGGAGCGAGTCTGTGTGTAGTCCGAGATAGCCCGAGTGACTGGGTCCCGGACGACCACGATTAGCTTCGTGTCTTTGGACATGTTGTGGATACGGGAAGGGACTTCCTTAGTGACGTAGTAGCTCGGCGTTTTCTCCATCGTCAGCTGGCCGTCAGAGGACTTGGGCATCAGCTCCCTGCAAAGATGAGAAGTTTAATTTCTTGAAACGCTATCACGATATTCTTAGTGCAGATTAGGGTTGCAATTCATGATTATTTTGAGAGTCGACTGACTAGCTAAGCAAGTAGTCGACAAGTCGGCATACGACGTGTAGGGGTTGACAAACACGCCAACATGGCTGATTGAATACAAGTAACACCCGACTTACGACCGGGATCGGTTCATACCAACCGATCGTAAGTCAGATTGGACGAAAGTCGAATGCCATTCAAAATGGCCGACGTGAGGGTTATAGGTCCCACTGTAGTGGTAGATGGCTGTGTGAGAGTGAAATGCTGGGATACTGTGCTGCTGTAACTGTTGTACGCATTGTCGCACTGCTACGTGCTGCAGTGCCAGACATTGAATAATAAAAAAATACTAATAATAATAAGCATCTGCTGGCCGTGGATGTAAGTCAAGCAGGTCGTAAGTTGGATGTTACTTGTGTAAACATATATGAATTTAAAAAAAGAATGTAAAATGTAAAGACTTGTGTCGTATTAAATGCTATTTTGAAACTTTACATTTTAACTTCAATTGCTCAAAATCTAGTGTGGAAGGTACGTGTCCTTTGATGTGTCCCTTGATGTGTCTTCTGTAAGACGCTCCTTTACATTTAGGGTCGCATGGTCCCAGAGCCTCATGCACTTCTCCTCATACGGTGGATAGTGAAACAAGAACAATGACATCAGAACCAGGTGATGAATGAACCTGTTTTTGAAATTTTATAGTCGATCGGCGTCGCAGCTCTCATCCAGACATTTGTTAGTTTGAATGCTTTTGATTTGTTGGTCACACTGCAGCCGACCGTCTTAAGTCAGTCCTTTAGACAGCGAGAGGAAGAGAGCGCTTACATGAAGCGCTCAGCCAACGCGCACCGTTTCCAAGTGGAGATGTTTAGCAGCAGCTAATGTATCAATTTGTGCTGAAAAGACCCTGCAGCTCCTTTATATCCGAGTTTTGATTCGCCTCCCAGGCACAGTGTCAAAGCAGAGCGCTCTCTATATCAACATCAGAGGGTAATTAAAACACTTGAAAGACCATCTTCAACCGCGGCGCGGAGCATTCCATAACTGAAAGCAGCAGCCAGGTTAAGCCGGAGTTCTATCGGCCGTACAATTGCGTGAGAGCACAGTAAACAGCCGCTGACATGTTCATAATACCATCCTTGATAGAAGACATTCATCTCCCTCTGCCGCCTTAAGACTTCGATCTTCCCTCCAACCTCACACAGAAATACGCCACACTCTCATTACAGGACACAAAGGAGGATTTAGCCAGTGAATGAGGACGTATTCTATTCCTTAATGTCATGCCAATACTTGGCGCTGCACCTTCCATACCTTACTTGATGATAATTAACATCTTCAGATTTCCTGGAGGGAAAAATTACGTGATCACTCTTTTCCATATTTTTGCCTTGGGGTTGATCCTAGTGCAGCCAGTTAGCAGCAACGCTGACTGGATAATGGCTGGAGAGAGCCAGTCGGGATTAGGACTAAGCCAAACACACTCAGGAGCATTAGGGGATGGTTGACTGCCTTGTTGGCCGACAGGACGGGGCTGGTTCCAGAAAGAACCTGGATCCCAATGGGTTCCGTATCCTTAAGATGTCCTGAACTCATTATTCTAACTCTTCTCCAAGCGCATGTACGACGGGGAAAGGCGAGTGTCTCACACCTACATTTTCACTCAGCAATGAATTGTTTTGGACAATGGGAGGTAACCTGAGTGCCTAGTGCACTCAAATAAAAACCACACAAAATTAAAAATAAGCTCATGTTGAGAGCAACAAATGGTCTTAGCCGTTTCAGTTAGCATAGCTTATCTGCGTTCCATCTTCAGCTATAACTTCCAAGCACAGTGGTACCTCGGTTTTCGAACGTCTCGGAATTCAAACAAAAATTTCTAGATTTGTTTGCTTCGGATTTTGAATGACAATCCAGAACTCGAACGCCCCCGAAAAAGCTGGAAAAACGTGCGCGGACTGATCAGCTGACCCACGATGCGCTTTGTTATTGTGTATAACGCAGCCTCTGTATGCAGACGTGTCCCGTTAGTTACATTTACTGACTGTTTTTTCTTCATATTGAGGTGTAAAACCTTTCCTGTCTCCGCACTGGACCGTGGTAGAGTGTCACAGGTGCTCGCTCTCCACACCTCCGAGGCTCACTCCAAGGTTTGATGTCCTGTTGTGGGCTGGAGCTGGGACAGGGATGAGGCGAGTCTGGGACAGAGCGTGACTTGGTTTATGACTTTGTCACAGCCAAACTGCACAGAAGCGCACATTCAGAGCTGGACACGCACCGGGCACCTCTTCACTTCTGGAGAGACCTCACTCACTCGGCAACCCCTCCCACATGCAGCGGCCACACACATAGAGGAACAGCGCACCTGCAGCAGACACTCTACATTCACTCCTACAAAAGACTATTTTAAGGCTTGGAACGCATTATTTCTTTTTCCATTCATTGTAATGGGAAAAATCGATTCAGATTTCCAACAAATCGCTTCTCGAACGGCCGCCTGGAGTGGATTGTGGTCGAGAACCGAGGTACCACTCTATATTTTGGGTTCTTGACCCACTCTCTTAACGTCAAATAGACAGAGTGACTCCAAATAAACCAACGCGTATCTATGGGGATCCATTGAAGTCACGCACAGGAAAGTGGAGCGGCCGTGTGTGACCATAATTTCCCGCCATCTGTTGGCGCGCACTAAAGGACCTTCAAACACCACTTTTTTTGCCACGGCTGCAGCTTTTACTTTGTTAAGGAGCAACGTGGAAACGACTTATCGGCACAGAAATACACAAGGGGGTTACGTGCCGCACACAGTTCCTTCACCTAATGTCACCTCTCCGGAGCGGGCTAATCTCACTATTGCTTTACTTGTTGTTTACTGCTCAGCTGTGGAACACAGAGGCTCTTTAATGGAGAGTAAACACTCGTATCAACAGTCTACTTCTTCCTGGAGAAATAAAAGACACAAACCTCCTGTGTTTTTTGGGTTTTTTTTGCCTCTAATGAATCATCATTTTAACTGATTCCTCTGCCGTTTCCTCACCCAGGAGGTGGGGCGGTGGAGTCAGGACTGCAGACTCCGTTTCCCAAATAACTCCCCTCATCCGCCGTCCTTCTGCCCCCTGCTTCCTCCACTGTAATGCTTCCTTGTGTAAGGCTCTAAATGATTGTGCGTCTGACTCTACTTATTTTTATCTCCACTCTCCTCTGTGTTTCTATAGAGTCCACAAAGCCCTTTGTGTTTCACGCAGCAGGAATTATGTGCAGTGAATGGAAGTTGCACAACTTTAAATCTTGTTTTACAACTGACATATTAAAACCTGGAGATTTTTATCTGGAGATATAAAGAAAAGCTTGATAAACGACTACAATATCTTTTAAACATAGTTTTTACAAAACCACACATTAGTACTGGGATCTTTGGGAGGAATATTTTAAAAGTAAAACGATGACTGTGCAAAAGTCTTGTGACAGGAACTTGTGGGAACTGTATCTACATGAAGTTCATTGACAAATCAGTCGTTTATAACCAAAGTTTAATACACTCTTTTTGCAGTAACAGAGACACAAAGCAGCAGAGTCGTAGTTGATTGTATCACTCATACATGGTGTCAAACGTAAGGTCAGCAGGCCACATCCAGCACACGCAATTCCAATACATGGCCGCTAACATTATTTTAAACTGCCTCCAGTCACTAGCCCCATAAAGCACTGCAACACAATGATGGCCCAAGATGACTTAAACATGTGGGAGTCTGAAATACAACATGCAACTGACATGGGAGAAAGCCGTTGTCAGTAAAGCCATCTAGTAAAACACAGCACAAAAATGGACATTTGCTCTTTTGAGCTGCTTTACATAAGCCACAGTTTTTGTGAATGCAAATCACGAACAATGACCTAGGGATTCTTTGTGGACTCTCTGTAGTCCAGATTGAATGAACCATGAGTAGATGATAAGGTTTTTAAAAACTTCTCTAGTTCAACTACTTGCCCAATGCTAGATTGGTAACTTGCTACCTGGAACTACAAGATAAATAACTCATCGAAACAGCGTTTTAAAAAGCTTTGAGCCCGTCCACTTATCTGCACAGTCTGGGACAAGACAAGTCACCACCTTCTACCACATCAACAAGACTGTTATCATGTCAGGAGCAGTGTGTCGGGGTAATTTTCTTGTTTTGTCTGCGACGCAGTCAGGCGTGTCGATTACAACCTGGCTGCCGTGGAGACGCCGCACCAACGTGGCAGCTTTGTTCCCGTACATATGTCGGCAATCGGGAAACAGGTTCAAAGGTAGGAATTTATAACGCCTGCATGAGGTGGTGTGTTTGCAGACGGCTGCATGTCCTCAGAGGGAAGTTACGCACCGCAGCACTGGTTAATCTGGGCCTCATTTCTAGATTCAAAGTTCAACAGCGGTGGTAGCAAATCCGGAGCAACAAATACATAATTGGAATATCTAAGTCAGGTCCCATAATGCACTGCATCAGTCTCAACTGTGAAAACAGGCATCATTTAGAGGCAAACAGTGAAACCTAGTGTGCAGACGCGACAGAACAAAGGGTTGACACGCACCAAGCCGAGACAGCATGCTTCTTAGTCTGTGCTTGTTGCAGTACATTCAGAAAGGTTTTGGTGGGAATCGAAACACATCTTTTGATATTTTTATATTTTATGAATGATACCAATTTCATTTATTGAAGGGAAAATGCAGTGGAAGACTGGCTCTCCTGACACCTGGCAGTCAGACGTGCCCAGCTTTAAGGACAGAAGAAGAGTGTGTGTACCAGCCTGGCTTCCTTCGCACAACTGTTCATTGACATGTAGTTATGGAGGTGGGTGTCTGGAGGGAGCGGCGAAAGAAACCAGCCTCCTGGTGCTGTCTTTGTATCCTAAAATGATGAGCCCTCTCTCTCTTTGATTCGTACAGTATAGTGTGTTATTTTTGTTTCTATAATCAGCCTGACTTTACTGTTATTCTAAGAGAAAAATATAACAGTTGAAAATGCCTGGCAGGTGACTGAGCTTCACACCGTCTCTCAAGTAAATGCTGAATTTTGTATTTGATGTGACCTCATAGGATTATTATAAAACATGAATACATTATTTTTTTCTTTTATAAAATGATGGAAACATTTATTATGTGTTTTTATTTTACATTATTAGTAGTACTATTTTATTATTGTGTTTTTTTTAATTGTGTTTTCCTAGTAATGTAGAGGGTTTTTTTTTTTTTAAACACACACTCATAACTTCTTTTCCGTTAAATCCCAGCAGGATCAACACAAAATGCTTGTGTCTCTTCACATCATATGTGGACCAACTGTTGCACATCAAAGAAACAAGGTCAGACTCTCCGTCTTCATAGAATATTATTTAAAAAAAACTATATATTTTAAAGACAATTGAGTTTCTTTCCCACATCTGATCAAGTATATTTGTCATCCACATAGACATTTTTTTATGATAGACATAATGACATGGAATACATTTTTACTAAATAATTTTGAGGGAAAACAAAAATAATTGCATGAATAGCTTAACCACACTAAAAGATTACATTTTTGAAAATAATCTTGAGTCATACAGCAATTAATTTCCCATATAAATAACATGAAAAAGGTATGTAAGGTAGTAAATACTTGTTGATTCAATACACTTACACGCTTGGGGAAGACAAATAAAACAACAATAAACTTAGTACTTGCTTCTTTGCAGCTATTATTCAGTAATTACAGTGTTGTTAAGGTGAACTTTCAGAGTTCTGGAGTAAAATATAGTCACGCTTAAGTACATTATAGTGTATAATAACAGGCTAATATGCTGTTAATACACATAGGAATAAATGGTTTATTTACAGTGATATATGGTGCCTCATCTTACATGTAACCGTTGACTCTAAACCAGTCTTTTTGATGTCTTGATATCACAGGGATCAACGGTCTGGACATTTCTGTTCGCATCATTTGAATTAAAACAGGTTTTGACAGTGGAATGCTGGAGGGAAGAAAGACGAGGCAGAGTCTGGCTCCCTGACAATCGGGGAGTCTCAGCGGCAGAGAGACGGCGAGAAAAGTGGCAGGAAGCAACATCTTCCCTCTGAAGATGCAGCCAGAGGAAGAGATGAGGAAGCCCACAACTCTGGGGGATATAATGGAGTAAACTTGTTTTGTCTCCTTGTTTCCAAAGTGCCGTAATAAGTGGTACGCTTTGACAAATTGCTTCCAGCCGACCCCTGGGGACTGCTGCGGCGAATGAAATCTTCAGTCCTCATAAAAGACTGACGTCAGCAGTCTGCAGGACTTTTCATGTTGAATGGATGCAAAACACCCTCGCGATACACAGAAATGAGTATTAAACAGTTGTGCAGGGTGGAGCGACCAAAACTTTACATTCACTGACTTCTTTCCCAAGAAAGTTGACCATTCAGGATCAGAGATATATATTCACGACCAGACGGTCCTCATAACAGGCAAACTAAGCAGCTTCACAACGACTTTGAGATGCTGTCTCTTAGATGAGGAGTAGTAGATGCTCCCATTAAAAATCACATTTCTTATATAGGTTTAGTCTTTACAAAGTAATTCGGTGCTGTCTGCAGCAGTAGTGAGCATTCCAGTGTTAACTGAACGACCTTGCCTTTTAGCTCAGCTCTTTCTCCACCAAATCAGCTGCCCACTATCCTCCTATTACTTCATATCATAATTCCTCATTTTGCAGTAAGTTCATGGCCTGATATTTACTGCTTTTCTGAGTTTACACTGTATATACCTACACAGATTTTATATAGTTTAAAACTTAAACATTTTCCCCAAACCAGAGTGTTCCTTTTAAGTGTATTGTTTTCTTTAATAATCACTTTATTGAAAATGTTATTGCACCTCCATGATCAATCATTCCACATTTCTGACTGTAATAAAATATAAGAGTTTAAAAATATACCTGAAATCGCTAATAATTTGCATCACAAAAGGGGTGATCGTTCCCATTTGCAAACATTTTGCTTGCTGAATGAAATGTTGATGAAAGGACTAGGGACCATTGTATTTTGGAATGCTCTGTAGTGTGGATTCGGTTTCATGAAACTGAGCTCAGTTGGTGGCGCTCTTGGTTTTAAAATGACACGAGGCTCTATTGAAACAGTAGTTTAAAGACAGCAGGCAGTGCCATCTAGTGGCCTCTGAAAATTAGGATTGTGTTTCATGAAACCACATGAAACCATCACAAATGTGTATGTTTGGTCCATAAGTTCCGGCATTCTACTGCCACCTGCTGTCCCATTGAGCTCATTGCGATCACTGATATTTGTAATGCTAAAAACAGGTAGCTATAGAGCCAAAGTAAAAATGGAGACAAGCTGCTTGGTGGATGATTCCCAGTCTGAGTTGCTGGTTTGTGGTAGCTTGAATGATGACGCTTCTTATGTCTTTTAATTCCAGGTTCACTTCCTCCACTCTTCAGTTTGACACCTCTTGAGCTAAAATAAACGCAGCTCTTGTCCATAAGCTTGAACAGTCCCATCAATCCCGTTTTCCCTTCTGCGTTCCCACTGATGAATTGAACGGACAGCTTGCTGGTTTGGACCGACCCGAAACGCAGAGTAAGCGAAAACCGCCGGACTCCAGCGGCTCATGGGAAATGTAACTTTTCCTCGCAAGAATCTCTGAAAGTCAACTCTATGAAGGCTTAAAAGCGGAGCCTTTTCTTGGGCAGATTCCAGTGAATGCTCCTTCTGATGAACTCCCGCCGAGCGCCGTCAAAGGCCACTTTCACCCTTCTGAGCACATTTGCATACAAAGTGAAGCCAGAGAAAACATGTTTCACACTAATTGTCTCCTCCTTTATTGTCAGGGTTAATGCAGACCTCAGGGGTTCCTCAGCATCCCCTTTTCATTCAGCTCCGTTGCGCTTTCTGAGGACTTGCTTAAAACGTACTGCCCTCTATCTTCCTCCGGCCAGCGGTAAGCTTCCTCGGCGCTGAGAGGAGGATTAGGCTGTCGACTCCCTCGGTGAGTTAGCTAGAAGGCAGCTCATTATTCCACATGTGGATCCTCAAGAGGCATGGCGGCTTTTAAGTCACAGCTAGAGCGCTAACGCCCCGCTACATGATTTGATGGCCCCAACGTGTTGAGGAGGGGAGTCGTTCCCACGACTTCGGGAGCTGCCTTATGTGCTCTGTTTAAGCAAGTGTGCACAATTGTCGATGGAAACGTGCTGCATTGTGGCCGGCGTCCCGCTGAGCGGGGGCCTCGCGGCTCCACAGCAGACCTCCTGCAGCATGGACACACCAATCACAGCAGATAAATGGTGTGGGCACAACTCAATGCCCCAACAGGAACTGATAAGCCCACCCAGCGAAGTGCCCCGCTCTCTGCTCATCTCTGCCGCCGTGAAGGGAAGCGTATGCTGGAATAAATCAGCAGCAACACAACAGAAGTGAAAAAGAACTAGGAAAATAGAGTTCAGTCTCACTTGAAGCATCTTCTGCTTTCACTTCCGGATTTGACATTCGACATTGTGAAATCATCCATTTTGCTCTTTTAAATCAGCATTTTTGTTTCCCATATTGTCAGGATTTTATGGGATACGGTGGCTCTGATTCAGAGTAACAAAACCGTTTTTGTGATTCCATTATGTTTTTGTAATTCTGCTGCTGAAATTGTGACTCTTATGTTCTGGTTCTACTTCACTTTTCTATCAACCCACCCTCACTCCAATGGCGTAATACAAGTAACATCCAACTTACGACCTGCTCGACTTACGTTCACCCATACTTACGACTACGGCCAGCAGATGCTTTTGTTTTTTTTTTATTCAATGTCTGGCACCGCAGCGCGTAACAGTTACGGCAGCACAGTATCGCAGCATCTCACTCTCATATAGCGATCTACCACTACAGTGGGACCTATAACCCTCACGTCGGCTGTTTTGAATGGCTTGAATCGATATACGTCCAAACCAACTTACAACCTGTTGGTCGGAACCAATCCCAGTTGTAAGTCGGATGTTACTTGTATATTGATATTGGGAAAGTGGACTGTTCTGACGCAGAAGGAGGACTTCAGCGTCACATTAGGTTTTCAATCGAAGCACATGTTGCATCTTCCTTAGCATATCCTGATGCCGTGGGCTGGGCTTTTGTTTTTGTAATTGCGATTCCGTTTCCGAGGTCGTAATTGCACTGTTGTATTCATAACTTCGCTTTCGTAATTGTGATTTCCATTTTGTCAATTTCTGTGTGTTTTTTGTTTGTTCCACTGTTTACTGCTAGCAGCTTTCCGCAACTAGGAACTTTTAGCTAACATGAGAGCACTTGCAGAGCTTCATTTTGGGATTCAAAAGGAAAAGATGTGCACTAACATCACTAAATGTGACGGATATTCTGGTAAAAGTGAAGAACCTTGGACAGCTCTTTAAAAGCCTCCTCTGCTTGCTCACCCAGTGACAGCGAACAAAAGCCCACTATCCACGGAGTGACCATCCAAAAAACTGTTCAGAACCTGTCCGGAAATTCTGGTGGAGCTTAAGAAGCAAGAAGTCCTTTGAACGAACGCTTCACTTCCTCTATTGTGGCGCTGAGGAGTCGACGCTGACGCTGCCTGGGTAAATCCCCAAACTCACTCAGATGGACTTTTTCAGCAGCAGCATCTCTCATTATTGACAATGTGGCTGCTCAGATGTGACACCTCCAGGCTCAACCATTTGGGGAACTAAAGGCGTCAATAATTTCACGATCTAAACTTCGCAGACAACACTGAGAATCAGAGCAAGGTCGTGTTCCAGGAAGAAGAGAAAATCAATCGCTCTTTGGAAAAATGTTGTGTAAGATAGAGAGAGAAAGTTCAGCAGGAGTCATGACCAACTCGCAACTTTTTAACTAAACATCAGCAGGTAACCCAATGTCAACAGTGTGGTAGAATCCTTTAAAGTGTGTCCCAAAGGGGGAGTCCACTTCCTTTGGAGCCTCTTTTGAATCAAATTTTTACCATTATTACAGTCATATTATTTTATTCAAAACAGTGCCACAATCATTGCTATTTCTCTCGGAAAACTAAACAACGGGATTGCAAAACAGAAGTATACGTAGAAGTACTAAGTCCAGTGGTTTGTCACCAAAAGTCGCTGACCCTCTTCTTCTTACATAAGGTGGGAAAGAATAAGGTTAAAAGTTAGCATTAACAATTTTTTTTTTTAGTTTTGGGTTCATCTTGTTCGCCACAATAATGAGGCAGAAGTTTATGTAGCAGTTTATCAAGTATTATTCACCCTTTAGTTCTACTTTAAATCATTATATATGATTTAAAGTAGAACTAATACATATATATATATATATATATATATATATATATATATCAACACGCATTTATTAGATATTCGATAAGTTTATCAACTGTTGCATAAATAAGCTTTAAATTAAAACAGCCCCAGCGTCTTTTTAGACTCAGTTGAAGTGAGCTAAAACATCAAGAGAACAAAAATGCTCCAGTTTAGTCCACAGTCAATAGTATTTCTACGGAAAATGCGTGTAGATACGCGTGAACATTTCCGAATATTTGAAATAAAACCATTACATTTAAAATAAATCGTGTAAAAATGCGTCACTTTACATACTCGACTTCCTTTACCCCATCAATGACTAACGGATACATGTTTTTTAATCGTACTTTTACGTCCATAAGCAAAGGAAGTGGGCGCAGTACCTGTACCAGTCGAGTCCCTTGTCATAGTTGCGGTCGAAGAAGTGCGGCTCCGCTCCCACCGCCCTGATGTCCGGGTGCAGGCGCAGGAACTCGAGCAGCGCGCGGGTGCCCCCCTTCTTCACCCCGATGATGATCGCCTGAGGCAGCTTCTTCGTCTCCGTCTCGTTGAAGAACATCAAGTTGTCATCCCTCACCTCCCCTCGACTTTCCTCCCAGTCCTCCGCCCTGCTGTCCAAGTCGTTGTCGTTGTTCAGCAAGTCCCTGGACGCGCCGAGCGACGCGCCCTGCTGCTCCGGTTCCGACTCGGAGTCGCGTCTGTAGGTGAGGTTGGGCACGGTGGAGCAGTAGCCGACACAGCAGTAGATCATGTAGACCCACAGGGACAACATGATACAGAAAACAAAGAGTTTATTCTTCACGTGGGGTGATGGCACCACATGGACGCTGTGCAGAACCGGACTATATTCCATAGAAGCTCCGGGTCGAACTTGTATTCCTGCTCATCTTGGCTCAAGTCGCTCACACCTCTGCCATGACGCAAATCCTGGACCTCCGGAGAGCACTTCGTCTCACCCGAAAATCCCGCTCATCCGCGCCAACTCCACGTGCGAACTTCCAGAAAACCACGGGTCAAAAGTGACACTCTGTTGCGGGACTCTTCAGGTGGACCTCCGCTCCCATCACTTGTTCTCAGGGACTGCGCGCACTCGCACCAGCGCCAAGTTATCTAGGAGGAGAGGCGCGCGTCAAGGGAACGTGAGTGAGCGGCATATCCGGAATGCTCTTCAAAGTAAAACCCTAGCCATTGCGTTAATTTCCTTTGACGACACACATAGAGGAACAGCGCACCTGCAGCAGACACTCTACATTCACTCCTACAAAAGACTATTTTAAGGCTTGGAACAAATTATTTCTTTTCCCATTCATTGTAATGGGAAAAATCGATTCAGATTTCAAACAAATCACTTCTTGAACGGCCGTCTGGGACGGATTGTGGTCGGGAACCGAGGTACCACTGTATATCTTTTCAGATTGCATGAATGCAGTTTGATTATTCTAAAAATAGCGTCTCCTTATCTTCACCAATTGTGACTGCCAAATAACTTTACAGACTTCCAGACTAAAGTTGCCAGACTGCTCCCTTGGGAAAAAGCTAGGCACATACAAGTGTACAAATAAAAGCAGCCCCCTGCAACTGATTTTTCTTAGGATTAGAAGTCTAGATATTACAAGAATATAAACATATTTTAGTGATGAATCAATAGCAGTGTAGCATCATTTGGTGGTGAACTCATGTGTTCTGCAAGCAGACCTGTTTTCGTCTTGTGCAAATATGTTTTATTGTATTTCTCTCCCAAAAAAAAAAAAAGAAAGGGACCTTTGACGTGCCGCAAACACCAAACCAAAAAGACACGGCTGGTAAGTGCACCACCTCTGGTCAAACCAAAAAACTACACTTAATACAATACAACAAACCGTAATAACACATTTAATATTGTGGCTCCAACAAGCAGGATTGTTTCAGAGTGGTTAATATGTGTTTTATTTTGAAAGTTCCTGATGTTTTGCACTTTTTATGCTTTGTTGTTGATGATGCATCAAATCATGTGAATGAGTGGTTTGATTTATGATTTTATCGCGAGTCATTATCATTAGCTAAACCACTTATCATACGTATAAATAGCCATAAACCTGCAGTTTCAGTTTCAGACGTCTCCATAAACTCCGTCTTTATCAGATTGCGTGCGACAGGCGATAACCCTGGATCAGCTGCTCTCCTGTCCAGGGTTGTGCTCAAGTTAATTTGTCTCATAATCCGTCCTAATGACTGGGAACAACAGGAACGTGCCGCTCTGCAAACATGACTGGCGCATTTCGGGCCTCAGTAAAAGTCAATGATCGACACCGTTTGAGGTGTGCGTCTGTGGAGATATGAGGTTTGAGGGGTGTGTGTTAGCACCTCGACGTGGTCCAGGGTCAAAGGCCTCCAGTACCCCTGCACCCCTGAGCCAGCAAGGGGATTAGCGGGATTACCCCCCGAGCTGCCATGTCAGTCAGAGCTCCAGCAGAGACACCCCCACCCCACCCCCCTTCATCTAAGCCCCTTATCTCATCGCTCTCACACTGCTGTATATGATGTGTGTGTGTGTGCAGACTTCAGTGTCGCATCCTTGATAAAAGTGTTGAAGTGATCTGTTTAGTCTGTGTTGTCGCTCTGTTGGTGGAATTTGAATGCATCAAAGTAAGACTTGTTTTGAAATGGAAAATGCAAATGCGACACCAAAGAATAGCAACAGCAGCTTCTACTTACACCTGAACCATCATTGGCCTCCATCCAAAACTGTTGACAGTGTCAAAATGTGTTTCAGCTGAGGCGTCTGGGAGGGTGATTCATCTCACTGTGTTTGTTTATCACTGATCATCCATCTTCAACTGCTAAACTAAAGATTTTGCGCCTTCATGAACGCCACAATTTTGGACCCCAGAAAGTGCTACAAGGACACATCAAAGACTTACTGTTGAAACAAAATAATGGTGTGACAAAATCTTCCTTCAGTCCCAAGTATGTGTTTATTTTTGAGCGCATACTTCAAGAAAATGAATAAATCTAGACTAAAATAACATCTGCCTTGGTCCCCGGAGGCTCTTCCACCCAGCTTTGACTGTATTTTACAATGATTTTATTTGACTCATTCTTCGTCACTGGACCCACAAGTTTGCCTTATTTAGCTTATTTGAGACACAACTTTGCCGCTCAACGATATTGTGTTTTGACATTTTATTTATCATTTTTTATGTCTCCTAGGTGACATTTGGCCTTAAATAGCTCCCAAGTAAGACTTCATGTTTTTCACTCACCTGTATTATTATTATTATTATTATTATTATTATTATTATTATTATTATTATTATTATTATTAAGACGTATTATTATTACTTATTATTAGACTAAAATGGTCGACAAGAAAAAAAATATTTGCTTCTTCAGTTGATCAAGATAGGATCCCGTCAATAATATACAAATGATTGAATAAATTATGAGTATTTTTACACAAAACTTGTGTACATTAATAACAACATGATGAAATAAAAAATAAAAAAATAGCAAAATAATGTCTGTTTTGGAGCTTCAAATAGTTGCTTTACTGCAGATGAAATAACACTTGCATTAATTTTAATATTTGTGTTGTGTAAAAGAGAATATATATATATATATATGGCAGTTAATAATAACAAAAAACAACATGAATAAATGCAGCCTTATGATGCAAAACACTTAACTGTCAACAGTCCAACTCAAAAGGTGTTACATAGTCAAACAGTTATGTAGTTATCTCATTATTTTCTGCCAACAAAAGTGTGAGGATGGATATTAACATCCTCTGACGTGTTAAAAAAAAGGTGCTTTTGTGTCCACCTGTTGCTGATAGCATGTTTTAAGAACGACTTCCAGCGTGTCAGCAGGTGTGTCAACACACTGAGAATATGAGTGTGTGTGCTCATGTTTGGAGCTGAGCGATTGAATGGAATATGTACACACTCTCAAACACATTAATACAGAAACAAACATGGTGATGTCAGAGATCTGAGACTGTCGGAGCTGAAGTGGACAGACGAGTGATCTCATCTGCTGCCCCGACAACAGCGGGCTGAGCGCCACGCAAGGCCGTCCCTGTAATGACAGGGTTATTAGGCAGATCACGGCGCAGCTCTGATGCTTAAGGTCTGCTCCAAGGTGCTTTGCTTTGACTCCAACCTCTCTGGAGATCAGCTTGAGAGGCTCCATTGGCTCTCAAGGAAGCACCTGAGCGGATTTGCTGGCTTGATCTTGTTGAAAAAGTTTCATCCCTCGCTTCTGTCCACCTGGCGACAAACACCCGGACAGGTTGGAGCGGCTCAGAGAGGCTCAGCTGTTTGTGTTGCAGCCAGCTCTGTAAAGAATTCCACTCCCTGCTGGGAGCCCTTTAATCAGACATGAATGCTGAATCTGGGGTTGACACGAATCAGGTTTGATCTCTGCAGTAAACAAATAGGAGGAGGATAAAGTGCTCAAAACTATTAATAGTCTTAGACAGCAGGGGGAGCTGGGATTCCAGAACTTGCCAGCACAACACACACTTGAAATGAAGATAGTGGAGTACCGAGTACCAACTGAGTACCAAACTCTTCTGAAGGTTCCATTTTCTTATTCCCCGATTTTTTTTTATTGAAATCTGTTTTTGAGTTATTTTGCTGACAGATCATTTTTGACATGGCCTCCTTACTACACTACAAGAAGAAGAGCTTGAAATGTGAGAAACAATGGGCTGAAAGCAACTCACAGAGGAAAATGTGGAGGCTAGCATCGAGGCTAACCTGGAAAACAGTTGGATAGCAATACGAAGACAACCATGGCGGACCGACAATCGTGCTCAATTTCATCTTGTGAAAAAGAAAAGACAAGAATTTTGTCATTCTAAGGTTGGGTACATTTTAAAAGTGTAGTAATATGTGTAGTAATGTGAATGAAAGAAGAAACAATATCTTCGCTTTTTTTAAACGCTGCATGTTGCGCTCTGTTGTGGAATAAAGCCAGGAGCCAGAGGGCATATGACCGGCCCTTTGATACCCAGAACACACTTTGTTGTTGTTACGAATGCCGGAACAACCCATATGAGTGGCACGGCATACTTATATTTTCATACGTAAGTATGCCGTCAGTAGCTCCGAATTTTGTATCATAGTGTGAATTTTGTATCACCTCATAGTGGACTTCATAAACTCGAACTCCACCGATGTTTTTGCTGTACCAACTGGAAAAGAAGCCACATTTTTTAAATCAAATCTTTTTAGATAAAAACCTTTGGCTCCGCCCACTTCCTCAAAATACAATAGTGCTTTGTATACCCATTTAAATGGACCACAGAGAACCATTACATTGGTCAATACATTTGCCTAAATATCTGGTACGACTCAAAACTAACACCTTTAACGTGCTTGCTAATGTAGCCAGAATAAATCCCTGCGCTTCTGTCAGATTTGGACTGAAATAATATCAAAGAAAAGCAGGCTAGTCGCCGAACATATGTCATCTGGTGCTGTTCAAAAGGTTGCCGTGGGCAAACACCAGCGACAGCAGCAACCAGATATCCCCAAATCTACTGCCTGCAGGCCGGGTGTCCCTCAGGGAGTATTTCCTAGATGAAAACCCCGGCCATTATTCCAACAGGTGCTTTCACCAAAATAAAAAAGAGCACCTTCATAGTCCAGAAGGAGATGAGGGGAGGAATTTACGATGCGAAAAGCGGAAATTCTTTAGGCCAGACTTTACAACCTGGATAGTTCAGTTCTCCGACCGAGTCTTTGAATATGTATGAAGTCATAATTCATGTTTTCACAGAGCTAGAGTTTCAAAAGTTGGATGCTCTCCCTTGCGAGAATGGGCTGGCAGATCGTAAAGGAATTTCAGATGGGTTTGGCAAAATGAAAAATATTGAAAGCAACAAATCTGCGCGCAATTGTTAACATTCCGGGTTTGAGTCTCAGTCCAGAGGCTGAAATACCTTCAGAGGAACAAGGGATGTGGTCAAGCTGATTTCCCTAGCAAAGCGCAGGTTGGGTGGAGGTCTCCCAACGGAGTGATCTCCGTATTTTTGTTACCACATTCCTGCCCTGCTTCTGTGCGCCGATCAGAAGCGTGTCTCCAGCTCCTCTGAGTGATCGTTCCTCTTGTCGAAACCATGTTTTAAACGCTCCTCTTTGAACCGTCCGATGCTTCAGTTTTCCCAAGTTCAGAGTTTTCAGTCGTGTCGTGGCCTCCATCCAGGGTCTTGACTTCTGTTGCATGTCTTTGATCTTGGCAGAAATGACAAGGTTGTGTGGTCCCAGAGCCCCCAGGCCTCCTCTGTCACCACCAACAGCACATGACAAGGTCACGCCAGGCGAGCACATCAAGCATGACACAGACTCTACCTTCATGACAGGAGACCGTGGAGCAGGAACCTCAGAAAAACTTCTATTTCGGTATCAGAAAGTTGCTACCAAGCCTTCACCATGAGTAAAATAATATGAATCTTGAGCCTAAAAGTGAATTTTTAGAGACATTAAATTTCACTTTGTCATCCAATGAACCTGTATTAACTTCAACTGTTGCAGTACATGAGGGGCTTTCAGGTCATTGATGAAACTTCAGGTTTTCTGGGGTGAGATTTGGGCACTCCAATTTCCTCCCAAAAGACCAAAAACCAATGACTCTAAAATACCAATAGCACAAGTGTCCAGCTCAAGGCTCCGGGGCCGAATTCGGCCCATAAATTGATTTCATGAAGCCCACTAGAGCATATTGAGTTTAGTTCTCTCAAACTCAATATACAGTATGTTTTAGTAAATTCCAGTTGATTCTTGGCTTGGAGATCTGGACTCATTAATCTGTTGGTCTCAGCAGGGAGTTTGTTGATCGAATCAGACTCTAAAAAAACAATTCTTAAAATATTTCAAAATCCAAATGCCTTCAAACCCATCTTTAGCTTGTAGAGACCACATACTGCAACAAACACGGCCAAAGCAGGCATCTAGTATTGTGACCAACTGGCCTTCAGTTTTGGATCTCTCAACATAAACTCCAACTTCTTTTTGCTACTTCACTTTTAATTTCCCAAACATATTTTTAAAAACATTTTTCAACCCTTTTTTTTTAAAGCGGATTGTGTTTTGAGTGAATAACATGCAAATACACTTCGAATAGTGCATGAAAAACTCACTGTCTTATTCCACTACTCGCTGTCATATGTAAGAACTAGTGGCCTCATTAAATTATGACTTCCATCATATCTCTCAGTGTAATTGTGCAGACAGATTCCTCTCTTCCAGTTATTTTAATGCCCCCAAGGAATTCTCACACACAAACCTGATGATGCCTCTCCTATGAAAAACACATTTTCAACGTATATTAATCCTCATTCGGTCGGTGTTTTTCCGACTGTACATGTGGCTCTGTATCTGAAATGAAGCAAAGCGGGTTTTGTGGACGCGGAGTCAAACCCTGAAGGTAAAGAGCAGACAAACATGATAATCGTCGGTTGGTGAAATTACAGACTGCGTGCAGCCGCTAATGGAGTTCAGCTTTGGGTTGGAGGGAAGTGAGGTCAGTCTGTCATCGAAGCCGACTTACATTCCACGACGCCAAGCAGGGACCCTGTGGAAGAAGTGCACTGTACTTCCACGGACACTTATCAACAGCCGTGTTATCCTTGCATAAAGTAATGGCGCCGGGCCCACACAAGGAGCATGATAATCCAGTCTCTCCGCGAGGCCGACTTTAGCTCATTAGCATTAGACAAACATGCCATCGCTGTCGGAACCAGCGCTGCTGATGCATATTTCATTACAAGGTATTGACAGTGCATTGAAACTTTGACCTCTTCCAGATTCGCTTGCGCGCTCCTGCGAGTCGACAAACAGCCTGAACCACACAAACCGCGGTGCTTATACATTCCTGTCTCCAGGTCATGATCACATTTTAGGGAACGATTCTCTGCACAGGCCTGAACTCGGAACTCAGCATTTGATTTATGGCTCTTCCATTGTTTGACCGAGCCTTTTAAGACTGGTGATTACTGCCAGAGTATATACGTGCTCCGAGGACTCGCTCCTTTTCCTGCTGTCTCTGAGCGATCGCCGCTCATATCCTGCCTCTAAGTCTTTCCACCGCGAGTGGTTGATGGATCGCGCAGGAGTGCTAGTTGCACAGCTGGCATCATGAGTTCTGCTTCACCTGAAGTCTATCGCCGGATCAATGATGGCGTCGTACAGGTGCTTGTGAAGGTGTGTATAAACAGATGTTCAGCCTGCGGGTGCATCGACAGTACGGTACATGTCAGCCAATCACGATGTGTTAGTAGTCAGACCAGGAAGTAGAACAAACAAACTCATCTGTCTTTTGCTGATATAAATATTTGAAGTGTGATTAAAAAAAAATAAGTACCATCGAGTCATTCATTTGAAGTTTCATTCACTCATTAAAAGGTTTTTTAAAACTTTGATCCCAACTGCCGGTGGTGACATCATTACCCAGCGACACATTGTGTGGAACACCGACACCAGATGGTATGTGACCATGGAAAACCTTTCCACTACATAACATGACTTCGAGAGCTTCAAGGATGGAAATGTGTTTGAGGATGGAAGAAAGATGGATGGATAGATAGATAGATAGATAGATAGACAGACAGACAGGCAGACAGACAGACAGATAGATAGATAGATAGATAGACAGACAGACAGACAGACAGATAGATAGATAGACAGACAGATAGACAGACAGACAGACAGACAGATAGATAGATAGATAGATAGATAGATAGATAGATAGATAGACAGATAGACAGACAGACAGACAGACAGACAGACAGACAGATAGACAGACAGACAGACAGACAGACAGACAGATAGATAGACAGACAGACAGACAGATAGATAGATAGATAAATAGACAGACAGACAGACAGATAGATAGATAGATAGATAGATAGACAGACAGACAGACAGATAGATAGATAGACAGATGGATGGATGGGTGGATGGATGGATGGCGGGTGGGTGGGAGGGACTACGGACAGGCAGACAGACAGACAGATAGACAGATAGATAGATAGACAGACAGACAGACAGATAGATAGATAGATAAATAGACAGACAGACAGACAGACAGATAGATAGATAGACAGACAGACAGACAGACAGATAGATAGATAGACAGATGGATGGATGGATGGATGGATGGATGGCGGGTGGGTGGGAGGGACTACGGACAGGCAGACAGACAGACAGATAGACAGATGGATAGATAGACAGACAGACAGACAGACAGATAGATAGATAGATAAATAGACAGACAGACAGACAGATAGATAGATAGATAGATAGATAGATAGATAGATAGATAGATAGATAGATAGATAGATAGATAGATAGATAGATAGACAGACAGACAGACAGACAGATAGATAGATAGACAGATGGATGGATGGATGGATGGCGGGTGGGTGGGAGGGACTATGGACAGGCAGAAAGACAGACAGATAGACAGACAGATAGATAGACAGATTGATAGACAGATTGATAGATAGATTAAAAATTAATGTAAGTAAGGATATTAATATGTGTAAATATGCCATCAAACCTATACAAATATTTATTTTTGTATGCATTATATTTGAATACAAGTAAAACCATTACTACGAGAGATAAAAGACATTATTTCAAAACATAGAAGAAAGAAAATGAAAAAAATTATTTTGAGGAATAAGAGACACAAAAATGAAACAAATGAAACAAAGACACAATACAGGCAAATACAGGCCACATACGGCCCCTGGGCCACCTGCTATAGAAGTTCCTGTTAGCCCTCAACCCCAAGAGCGTTCACGTCACGTTTCCCTCTCAACATGCAGTTGATTTCTGATGGATTTGGAGCGTAATGTGGCAGCTAGGCTTAAGATGAAGGGCGTCATTTTTGAATGACACGATGAGATCTGAGTGAACGACATGTTTCGTCAGAAATACGGGACCCGTCCAATAAGAAAGCTGCCTCAGGTCACATGCTTGCCTGACATCTCAAGATCGCCAAACTGTCGCCCCTCACTTGAGGGCTTTCCAAGTCCATACAAATAAGTTTGACACTCCGCTCTTCCCTTCCTCATGACATCACAGTCGCTCCACATTATTTGGCCCAGATCTGAAAGGGGGTCCCATCATTGTGTAGCAGTGATTTATGATCTATTGAAGGCTTTGACTGTTGCCGATATGTGCTGAACAGATCTGTTCAGGGGATGGTGTCCAAACCTTTACAGAGAGACTCTGTTAAAATGACATAAAATCTGATCCACTGTTCACCCCAGAGGCGATTGGTGAAAAGCTATTGTGCTCAATAACAAGATTTATGGCTAAAACATGTAGCTGTTTGACAGTCAGCCCAGTCGTCCTGCTTTTCTTTCTGAAGCAATAGCAAATGTGTGTGTTTGCATGTGTGTACACGCGTGGCTTCTTACAATACAAGCGCAGCTGCAGCGCACCACGCCCAACACTGCCGGAGCCGCTGGTGGCACGGAGAAGCATGCCAAGTGAAATCCTCAGACTTCACGCGTCAGTGGGTTCGCCACGGGCTAAAGGTTGTCACTCCTCTCATCATCTTGCTGCGTGAGCTTTAGGCTGCTAGAAACGGTCGCACACCTCACTTCTGCAGGAGGAGACACCTGGCATCTTGTATCAAAGAAAGACAAGGTGTGAAGGCTCATGTTTATTTGTCACCAGAGACTGGTCTTTACACAGTCGAGCATCCTTGATCCACATAGCTGTTTCTCAGGTACGATTATCCATTAAAGCATGTTCGCAACCCTATAAAGACTCGCCGTGAAAGTTGACACCCCTGATAACAGATGTGGAGGCAGCGTTTAATTGTGTGTTCACACCCACATCTTCAGAAATGATGATGATGTTAGCAGAAACATCTTCACACCAGTTTTGCAGTTTGATGTCTTGAGACCTCAACTTTCATTATGGCCTAATATCTGGATCTTTTTATAATATAAAGGACCTCAAATGCATTAACATCTGTTGAATTGTATTTATAATGGACATTGCAAGTGAAATTGCAATATTTATTTGCCCAATATTATTGCCCTACATTTATGCGCCACATATTGAATGTTGTATTTGTACGGTAAACATGATTTATACAAAACTAAGTGCAAAAATAGAAACTTTTATTATGTTTGTTGTTTGGTTTTACTATAGTTGTTGTTATGGCTCATGTTGTTTGAAAAACATTTGAAAAACAAAAAAGAAAAAGCAGCAACACATATTAGAATTATTATTTATATTATTTTATTTTCATTGTTAGTGTTCATTGAACTTGTAATTACAAAAACAATATATTAATAAATTAAGACGTTTTATTTTCAATAACAATTCCAACTTTTTGTCATATTTAATTTTCTGTTTTTGTTCTTCTCTGTAAATAAAATGAAAAATAAATAAATAAAACATTATTCATGATTTGAATTCTCTCTTTAATGTATTTGAAGATTTAATTTTTAGCGTATAGATTGATTTTCCCTCACATTGAGCATAGCTGAACTCATTTCATTAAAATGAAGTCAAGTATAAGTACATTTATTTACTGTAAATCTTCCTTTGTACAATTGTTTATTTATTTATTTTGTTTGTCTATTTTCTCATGTCATAATTTGGAAATAAATAGGCAGAAAACAAAGTGAAAAAAGTGCATATTTCCCTTTAAATTTCCACTTATGTTGGCACTCCTGCTATTTCATACACAAAAGTCTCCACTCTTGACCTGAGAAAGGCATATTGTGTGTTGGACCGTGTGTCTTTGGTGCTGAAGACCCGCAGTATCCTCCCTCCTCTGAAGTCTCAGAGTTTTCATTAGATGTGGCGCTGCACCTCCTGCTTATTATGACCTTGGATCACCTTTGAAAAACACCACTCAGAGCTCCTCAGTAACCCTCAGTGGAAAGCCTTGTCTCCTGCCACCCAAACATCCTGCTATTTTAACTCACTCCTCGGCTGATTATGCTTATTTTTTCCGCTTTCTTGAAATGATACAGACTCGTATTCGGCTGCACCCACCTATTGAATGAACATGCCACACTTGCCTTAATGACAGACCAAAAGTCTGTCTCCCTTCACACCCAGACTGACTGATCTGGTAATGTGATGCTGCGCGTCTGAAGATAAAACACACACGTGATCGTCTCTGTGTCCACTGCTCACCTTTTAACTCCGGCTCATAACATGCCATTAGATCCCGCCCTGGCCTGGTTTGGTTGAACCAGCACACACTGTCATTTAGCGTCCAGTCAGACTGGATACTTTGAATGACTCAATGAGAAATGCAAAGACGCTGGTTTTAGCTTCGCGTAATGAAAGGACCGCAGATATACTTAAGTAAACACTCACAGATATGTGTTCACACATAAGAGTGAGTGAATGGAAAGGATATATTTAACTGTGAGACATTTTGCCCACATAAGAAATGAAAATGAAGATGCTAATGCTAACAACTTTAGCATTGACCAGACATCAGAATCAGAATCAAGTAGTGTTTTGGAAAGGGTTTTGGAATAAAGTGCTGACAAAAAAATAAATTAAATAAAATAACAACAAGGCTGTTCACGAATTCAACAGTCTGATGGCCGAGGGGAAGAAGCTGTTCCTGTGATGGGATGTTCTGGTCTGGATGGACTGTAGCCTCCTGCCAGAGGGAGGAGGGACAAACAGTCCACGACCAGGATGAGAAGGGTCGGCTCTGATCCCACCTGCACGTCTCTGGGTCCTAGAGGCATACAGGTCCTGAAGAGGTGGCAGGTTGCAACCGATCACCTTCTCAGCAGTACGTAATAACACTGTAATATTCAATCATCACTTCATCTATTTCCAATGCTGCTTTCTTCTCGACAAATCATCGACACCGTGTGCTGGACGATGGCCAGCACAGAGGTCCCAAATTTTAAAGGCCACTAAAGGCTGCCAAAAATTCTCCTGGCTTGGTCCATGGAAGGCGGTCGCACAAAAAAAAGTGAGCGATAACATCTAAATACTCAAAATGTGGGTTTGGAAAAAATAAAAAAAGTGGAGTGCACACTCACAATAAACCTTTATGTCCACAAAATATCTACTTGCTGGCCGCAGTTGGCCTGTGGGCCAAAGGTTTGATGACATGGTCAGACAGGATGTGGATTGTAGAGATGAATCGTAGAACTTAACTTCATGTTCTGACTGCGTCCTGCTCATTCGGAACTACAATATCCTGTACTCAGTAGAGTTGAGCCATGATCGGTGAGACCACCACCAGTCAAAACTATGTTAAAAAGTGAGTCAAGTTGTGGAGGGAAAAAATGAATGTGCAATAACCTGATCACGTTAGAATTTGTGCTTGGTTTTAGTCTGATGCGCTGGTGTAACACTTGGAGCCTTCGGGGCCGCCCTGCACACGCTCGGCTCACATATCAGTAGCAGCGGCAGGTCATCAGGTGGAGAGGTCGTGACCTGGGAGAGGGCCTCATTAGACAAACATTTGGTCCCCGAGTCACCCACTGATGGAGAGTCAGAGAAAAAGCACTCGTCATCGACTCACTGACAGAAACAGCCGGACACCAGATGAAAAATGATCATTCGATTTCCCCCTCTGGCTCCGTTTCAAACCTCTGGGATGTTGAAATGATATTCAACAGAGTGAAATATGGGCGCTTCCTGTGTCACAGCAGGAGGGTGGTAAAGTCAGCTGTGGACGGAGTCTGGCCGTGCGGATGTGAGGAGTCACCCATGCTGATTTAGACACGTCCAGAGATCCTCAAGAGCAGGAAGCTATCGCGGTGGGGAATACCCAGCTAGACATGCTGTGGAGGGGGCAGGGTGTGATCCGGGTCTGGGCCTGACCGGTCAGTCTGAGTGCCGACTAATGAAAACAAATGATCGGCCGAGGTCAGAAGGTTGAGATCAAGGCTGAGGGATCCCGCGCCTCTCTCCGTTTCCATCCCCAGGTGATTAATGGGAGGCGAGAACAGGCCATTCTCTGTGAGGTTCTCACCCCGAGGCTTCGGAGCCTGTTGGCAATGGTGCGCAGCCCACCTGTTGGACCATTAGGACTCGGTGACACCAAGCCAGAGGACATCCTTCCTGGCTCCAGGCTTCAAGCCTCTGTTTCCACATGGACTGTTTGTAATCTCACCACCATCACAGAACCAACCTAAACATAAACATATGCAGTGGGTCGCATACATTGTTCCATTGCGGGGCAAGCTGACAGTCTGCAATCCTGACTCCACCACCAGACGAGAAAAATTGTGTTCCAAAATAAATAAAGTTGTGGGTGAAAAAAAAATATATAGTGTGTCATATATGATATTTAAAGTTATAGTTCTGTTATTTAAAAAATGAGAATTCCATCTTGAATTTTAAATATTAATTGAAGTAATAAAAAAAACTATATTGTTGGAAACATTTTTTAATCATTTGATCGAATTATGTATATTGAATGTGAATGTTTAGTTTGCACATATGAGCAATGGTCTCTAAAGTGCGATACCTGCGCTTTATAGTCGTATATTTTGGTAACGTTTGAGGAGTTGCGAACCTTGATCGCCAGGGTGAGGCACTGCTGCCCCCTGCTGGATATTGAAAACCTACACAATAAGCTGAATTGTAAGCGAAGGCTGATCCGTAAAATTGGTTAAAAACGTTCCCGAAAATCTTTTTTTTATTTAATTAATTAAAATATTATATATAGATAATCCGTTTAAAGTCGAATTACATTTCAAGCAACGTGTGAAGTTTTAATGTGTGAAAAGAAAGAATTAAGATTCCACTTTTTAAAAATATTGACTCACATATTTCGGCATATTGACCGTTTTTTCATTCATTTATTTTTCAATAGTAAGAAGGCAGTTGAGAAAACGCTGAGGCGGGGACGCATGTTTTAGTTGCATAACCACATATGAGCCACTAGATGGCAGTGTTGCCAAGCAGCGCCGCAGTGACAAAGGATTCCGCTTTCAAAATCCGAATGAAAATGAAAGCTATTTAAAGACAAAAGATCATGGAGAAGGTTTCACTTCACTAAGTGATGACCGATTTATGAGCTGTAAATCTCACAATGGCGATTAAAAAGTGACAAATATCTTTGCTTCAGCCGGTAAAGATGATGATCCAGAGCTATCTTTTACTGGATCAAGCGGTTCAGCATTATGTTGTCAGAGTGAGCTTTCCATCAGATGCTCGGCAGGCAGATGCCTTTTGGTCCAGGGTGTCTGCTGCCTCTCACCCCGGGGAGCTTGGATGCACTGCAGCCCCTCGTCATCCCATAACTAACATCATAAGCTTAAACTGACATTATTTTACGTCCATGATTTTTAAAAACAACAGATTCAGTAAAGAGTTTAATCTCCAATGGGACCAACACTGCAACAGTGGCTCTGTCTTTCGGGACACAAAACAGAGGTATTGATCATCCCCATCTGAAGAGAGAGCAGTGACCCTCCTGGGTCCTGCTGAGGTCACCTTGAGCAAGTCACAACCGGAACACTGCTCAGTGCCATGGATCAGTGTGTGTCCATATCTATCGTTTGAAAAACAATATACTGTTTAAGGGAGCGTAGTGTGACGGGACACCATGAAGAGTCTGTCACACTCCAGGGGCCAAACCCAGTCCTCCAAGTCATTTTATGCATGCGCTTTCATTAAATATATTTTCTCTTTCAAATAAAGTCTTTTAGATTTGCATCTTGACTGAGATTATACAATAATTTGTCTGCTAACCTCTAAACATGAACGGGTGGAAATTTAATGAAGGTCAATGAATTTGAATTTAGGTCCAGAAGTGAATCTCTTGTGTGTTGAAGAAGTGAATTGGCTGATTGAGTTAATAACATCTGCCTTATAATACCCAGGTTTTTTTGTGTGTGTATATATATATATATATATATATATATATATATATATATATATATATATATATATATATATATATATATATATATAAATCCAAAATAATATTATTTTATATCATTAGCGATTTAAAAAAAATCTAGTTAATTAGAGAATTTGTGTTTAATACATTTCTATTAATCGCAGTTTTTAATGGCATAAGAATTTGCCACAAGGAGCCACATTTTTCAATTTGAATGAATTTGGTATATTACTGAAGCAAATGAAGGACCCATATGTACATTTAAACAACAAATTATTATTTATTTTGCATCAGTTTAACAATAGCACAATAAGTCACGATGGTGGCTATATTCAAGTTTTTATATCACCTTATTTAAACTAAAGCTCTTTTAATGTCTTGAAAATATTTGTATAAGAATTTCAAGTCCATTCAGAGTAGCGGAAACACAGGAACATTGTGTAGTGAAAAACCTCCCCGAACCAAAGCAAACAGATGCTTTTGTTTGCTTTTGTTCAGGGATTCCTCCATGTTTGTTGTTGTTGTTCTCATCCTAGCAGCCATGTGTCTTGTGCATCAGTGTGATCAATGGACCAGGAACTCCTGCACTGACAAAGGTTTCGTTAAATTAAATTGTTTTAATAATAATTAAACATAATAATGTTGTAATTGAGTAATTGCAATTAACTCGTTATTATATACATATATACATAAAATAAGTTTAGCAGACTTTTGATTATTGCTGCCTTCACATTTTCTATATCTATTGAATGAAAGAAACTGCAATGCAATTTCACTTTCATCGCGATGTACAGTAACACGTGATGTCACTTTAGTTGCTGCGAGCTGGAGCTTGCAAGACTACATTACCCAGAAGTCCTCAGTGCGCAGCCGCGAGTTGTCACCGCTGTCGCTCTCCGCCTGTGTTCTCCTGAACCTCCAGCATCCCTGCGCAGGCTCGTGTAGACGTGTGTGAGTGTGTGTGTGTGTGCGAGAGAGAGGCGAAAGCGTTGTCAGAGAAAAATGTGATGGTGGAATAAGTTCTCGCTGCGATCAGCTCGCGATGCAGGAAGGGAGGCATGGCAGATTGGATTTCGCGCTGCGCTTCTTTGGACCTTTTTGTTTTGAGAAATATCATGCGGAATATTCCCATCTGTAGGTGTTAACGCAGACAATATCAAGATGAAGAAGCAGTTCAACCGAATGCGACAGCTCGCCAACCAAACGGTGGGAAGGTAAGAAAAAAACACCAATTGTTCTGCGCGTAGATATGAATTATGAATGGCTGCTGCATTTAAATATATTCTTTGAGATGAATCGTAGTCCGCTTTGGAGGACTGCGGCGTGTAGGCGCATTGCCCACCGCACGCAGCCCACGGAGGTGCATTAAATATAGACCATCGCAGCGGCACACCCCATCACACACGCAGCCGGGGCCCCCGCAGCACCGGCGTCTCCCCCAAATACGCTGTGCAGATGAGGCAGAATGTGGCCCCTGTCACTCACACGCACACAGTCAGAATGGGATGCGGCGTGGTTGCGACAGGATGGAGAGGAAAAAGGCGCACTGTTTTCATTACGCAGTAATGTCAGCTGTTGGCGGAGGGAAGCACCTCCCAGGCGGGGGCACCGTCAGCCCCACGCAGTCCTGAAGTGAAGGTCGTCAAGTTGTCTCTTCACTAAGGCGTGACCTTTTGGGCTCCTGCGTGTGGACCTCCACCCAGTCATAATATGCTTGAGGTGCTCTCTGGAGGAGGGGAACACCTATTCGGCTCTTGCTTTCTCTGATCATATCTGAGTGACTCATTGGTCCGTGGGTGTGATTCCGGATTTGAAAGCTACCTGCACCCACCCAGTCAAGGGTCCCCCACGGCTTCCACCCGAATAGGCAGCCCTGTATTCTTACAGGAGAATCCCGGAAGGATGTCAGATATCAGTTATTAAACTGATAATAACCCCCCAAAGCTGCCACTGTTTAACCCTCAAAGCTAAAGGTTTTTTAAATTTCTCTGCTCTGTCACAATAATTGAAAGGAACCAAATATGATCTAGAAATATGGGGAGAAAGAGTGGCAAAATATTTATAAAAGCAAATGAAGTCAATAGAAGAGCTGAGCCAGAAGGCACATCCTATTTCATTATTATTATTAATTATTAATATTTTGATCGACTGGTCACTGAATACCGTAATGATTAGTATATTAGTATTTTCTGTTACTATATTAATACTAATGGGAAATGTATGTAAATCATAGTTTACATTTGTGCAGTGTTAAATGTTGTTTTGAAACTTTACTGTGCTCAAAACGTGGTGAGAAATGTCCTTTGATGTGTCCTTGTTTTATGAAATGCTCGCATACTTTTCAACATTTGAAAAGCATTTGATGTCACGACTAGTCAACTCTTGAACCGTCGCCAACTCATTTAACAGTTTATTTATTGTCATTACATTGTTATTATTATTTGATTATGAATAGCTATCCTAAACAAGGTCGAGTGTAGTGGGTGTGTCTCTTATAGAAATACTCATACAGTCGTGCCTCGGTTCTCGACCACAATCCGTTCCAGATGGCCGTTCGAGAAGCGATTTGTTTGAAATCTGAATCAATTTTTCCCATTACAATGAATGGAAAAAGAAATAATGCGTTCCAAGCCTTAAAATAGTCTTTTGTAGGAGTGAATGTAGAGTGTCTGCTGCAGGTGCGCTGTTCCTCTATGTGTGTGGCCGCTGCATGTGGGAGGGGTTGCCGAGTGAGTGACGTCTCTCCAGAAGTGAAGAGGTGCCCGGTGCGTGTCCAGCTCTGAATGTGCGCTTCTGTGCAGTTTGGCTGTGACAAAGTCATAAACCAAGTCACGCTCTGTCCCAGACTCGCCTCATCCCTGTCCCAGCTCCAGCCCACAACAGGACATCAAACCCTGGAGTGAGCGCCTACAGAGGGTGCGTTATACACAATAACAAACGCGTCGTGGGTCAGCTGATCGGTCCGTGCGCATTAGGTTTTTTCCGTCTTTTGTCGGGGGCGTTCCAGTTCTGAATTTTCGTTCGAAATCCGAAGCAAAAATCTCGAAATTTTTGTTTGAACTCTGATTTGTTCAAAGTCTGAGACGTTTGAAAACCGAGGTACCACTGTATTTTCTCTGGGATTTCTTGGTACATCGCCGCAGCTAGCTTGTTAGCAGACCAGCAGTCTTGAGAATGTGTCCATAATTCGTGATCAGTGACGATGATAATAACCAAATCAAAGACATATTGTGTTTATCAGATCCCCTTGTTCCCCAAAGTAGACACAGACTGATGTTTTCATGTCATTGTTGCCATGCAACAGATGAAACTGGAGCCCGCTGCTACTGTACATGCAGCCTTCTGATCATAACAGCGGGGTGAAAGGTCACATGATATCCCAAAGCACCAGTGCATGCCGTCTTATTCACCGTCTGGTTTTGAAACAGATGTTTTGTCGTTCTTCATCTGAAAAAGCTTCTTAAATTCTTCTCACTTGACTGAACACCATGTAACCGACATTTCTCATATTAGCATTGGGTAAAAAACGCAACACAAACAAGGTTTATCTGCTGGAGATATATCTCTATGAGGATTCTGTGTCTTTCTAGCCATGCTAGTATTAAATATATTTATGAGCCCTCATTACACAGCCTGTTCTACATGCACAGTAGCGTCCCTGTGAAGGATCGCTGGGTGGAGTCAGACAAATGTTTGTGAGTGCAGGTTAATGGGGCGACTTAATAGAACTGTTCACGCAACAAACACCCCCCCGGTCTTCCTCAGTGTGATGCATTCGCTTCCGATTTGTCTTGGAGGACGGAGGCTCCGCTTGTTTTGCTAGTTAATCCCGCTGGAGTATCATGGAAATGTGTAAATGTTGACTCCAGTCTTCTCACTCTGTCTAATGATTGCGTAGTAAAAGGTTTTACTAGATTACAAAATGGGATTTACAGACCAGACGCTTCTAACAGTAAAGAAATAGATGCAATACAGTAAACCCAGGCATTTTTATTTTTATTTTTCATTGCATTGCATTAGCTTTTATGCATTGCTACTCTGCTGGCAGAAAATACTCTGAATGTCTTGACTTTTTTAACTAGTCAATACTAAAAATATATTCATGTATATGTTCGTTTTATAAATTCATTTTTGCCTCATACATTTCAAGTAAGAACATTACCTTAAAAAAAGGCGGCCTCTGCTTCCACCTAGCCAGCTCATATAAAAAGGTACAGAGTGGGTTTCTTTTGGATTCTTCCTCTGTCTGAAAATATCAGGTGCTTTCACACTAGAGGAAGTACTTCGGTTCCAATAGCACTACATGAGTTTTGCATTTCTGAAACTCTCAATAGTTATCTTTGGTGTCGGGTCCATGATCAAATTTTTCTCAGATTTCCGCCATTTAAAGTTTTTCATATTGTTAAAGTCTGAATCAAACTTCTGTAGTGAATCCATGTATATGTACAATACTATTATTATAATGTGAGTGAGTTGTAACTCAAAATATACGTAGATAAAATGATGACAAATGGGAGACACAAAACATCCCTACTTTTATTTAACCAATATTTCGACACAAGCTTTCTTTATTTCGGAGTCTGATTCATGCAATGCAGAGGGCACTGCTGCCTCCTCACCCACTTTTTCAAGTCTGTCTTTTTTGTATCGGCGCTCCTGTGAAATGGCGGCGACGGAACAAGTTCTTCTCCTCAGCCTGTGAAAGCGGATTTTTTTGGTTGGTTGTTTTAATTTAATTGTGCTTTAAACCGTGCTAATCATGATTTAGTGAGTCTCCTGGGCGCCTTTTAAGTCGACCTGGAGGGAGGCCCACGGGAAAGCCCAACGCAAACTGGTGGACCTCTCTTAATGGACCTTCTTAATCGCTCTCTACTTCCACCCAAAGCAGCTTACAACTGACCCTTTTTATCATGATGGTAAAATTAAGATTTTATTTATTGAAAAAATATCTTTTTTTCCACACTGGTGTTGTGAATTTATAATGTGCTTAACATGAATGTCATGTCCCGTTTCAAAGGTAGCTGGTCGAGTGAAGGTCTTCTGTCAGCGGGTGTTCAGGTGTGCTGTGTCAGCATCACTCCGGCTCCCTGAGGGTGGTGTTTCAGCCGCTGCTTGGCAGGGTGACATCTGCGTCATGTGATTCCTGTTTGGCCAATCCCCTGCGTGGAGGTCGCCTTCCGACCGGGGGATGTGCAGCCATGCATACTCCTGGCCTTAAAGAAATTGTGTATTGGCTCATCGGAGGAGACAATGGCTGACGCTGCTCGGGGAAAGGAGACAAGTTTCCTTTCAATTGTTCATGTTAGGTTACTGTCAAACATCGGTGATGGGAATTCTGTTTGAGATGTTCTGTGTTAATGTGCTTTGAAGTGAGCTGTTTGATCCGTATTCATCCCTGATGGATGTCTTCGGGTGCCCTCAAACAGGGCAGATAAATGAGTTTGGTTCAGCCGTCCCCTTCCCTCCGTCCTTCTTGACCCACTTCTCTATTCCCAACTCACTGCCCTATCTGGGTCTGAGGCGGCGCGGCAGGAGACTGCACAGGAAGTTTATATGAAACCTGTTCTGTGGCATTATCATTCCCGCTGCTCTTTTCTTAAGGCTTCACTCGCCACTCAACAAAGCTATTATCGGAATCTGCAGCCATTTGCAGGTTGGCTGCTGAGTCCTAGATGCTTTTCTCCCACCAGCACTTTGCTCATTCACCCATCTGCCATTTTTGGCTTTAGAGTGTGTGTGTGCCAGTGAGGAACTCACAAGTATGAGGGGCTTGTCGGGATTTTTTTCTCACAGAGAAATGGGGAAATCCTGTTCTAAATGAACCAAAAATAAACATTTCAGTAATATTAAGCTTTGTGGTATTCATTTTCTTTTAGAACCTCTGAGAATAATTCATTCTGAACGGGCATTTGACTTGCAGTTAGAAATTATTGAAGATTTACAATAAAAATATGGATGGCTGGTAATAACATGGATTTAATAAAACTAAAGGTATGTGATACAGTGTTGCCTCAACACATTCCCTCTCTTAAGGATTCACATAGTGTTGTCAAGCCGTCTTTTGCATTGAACATTGGCACGGAAATCTTCCATGTTGACACACACAAGGAGTGAAGTTGACATCATGATGAAAACCTTTTATTTTTTATTGTCGCCAATTCAGTTCATGCCAAAACGTCCCCCTCTACTTGTTTCTCTATGGGTCGCGTGTCCCAAGAATGGTGCTACAAGGCATCCAAACCCCCAACCACTCCCTTAACTGACATGCTCCCTACAGGCTACAACTACAGCAGGCTATGCTGCGGGAGCGGAAGCGGAATCATGCGATTCTACGAATAGCCAAATGCGTCAACATGCGACACAGACGGCTCAAGATTATTTGTCGCCTGAGTAGTGTGCCTTTGTTGGTTTCCTCTGCATGTTCCCCTTCGCTGTACCCCCTCAAGACACTGGAATCCTGCCATAAAAATATGTGCTTATATAACACCCTTGAATACTAAGGCACTTGTAGTCAAGAAACCATAACATCCCACTTACGATCGAGATCGGTTCCGACCATCTGTCGTAAGTCGGATTGGACGTGAGTTACATGTCATTCAAAATGGCAGACGCGAGGGCTATAGGAACTACTGTAGTGGTAGATCACTGTGTGAGAGATGCTGGGATACTGCGCTGCTGTAACTGTTTAGCAGTCCATCAAACGGTGAATGGCCTGTTAATCTCTGTCAGTGGGAGGATTCTTTTTTCTCCACTAGTACGTCCCACAACAATCTGTCTTGGATTTGTTTCTTGCTTTTTATTCTGTAGCGCTATAGCTAATGCTATCAGTAGCCTTGAAAAGATATTTATTAACAGATATATGTAATATGTTAATAGCCCTGCTTAATACTCAGAGCTAGCGTTCAATGATTTGCTCCGCCTGCTACAACAGCATGTGAGAGCCCAAAGGAACATGCGGTTGGTGACAGGTAACGCTGTGATACCGGAGGAAACTCCGTTGAATACTAATGAAGCTTCCCTTCCCATCAACATGCTGCTGTGTCAGCATGTACTGTACGACTTGCAGTGGCCTCTACGGCATATGTTTGTGTGGTGTAATAGAATCCATGTCGATAACCCCACAGTAACCCTGTTAGTGCCTCTCAGAGACAACAGTGTCCACCATAAAGACCCTTTGTTAGCGGCCCATTTGGCCATCAGAGGAGAGATGATGTAAGAAGTGACAGAAGTGGAGCTTTTTCACTTGCCACGGCAAAAGAGAAACCTCTTTAAGAGCCGCGTGCTGCTCCAGTTTACACAGAGAGCAGGCTGTTTCCAAGAGTCAGCCTTGCTAACAGCTAGCTTTCGGGATGGCTGCTTGATCTCAACAGGCTCTGACAGGCTCGCGTTGTCGCGATCATGGGACCAAAGAGGGAGGCACATCGGGGTTCCTAAAGTTCCTCTGGGTTATGAACTCAACAGTTCCGATGTACATAGAATGAGCGCCTCCTGTCGCGGCCAAAGCTTTTGTGTGTCGGTTGCCTAGCGACTCTCATTTGGCTGTTTAGTCGCAAAATGTTGTCGTCCACCACCCACGTTTTCGTAGGGAAGGATCAGTTCTCATCCCACCGTAAAGGTTGCATTCCCGACTCATAATTGACTACTTGGGGCTGTGACTCATGGCTGTGTGTGTCGGTGCACGAGCAGATGTCAAGTGTAAACACCAAGTCTTCTGGAGGTTCTTCAGCCTGAATAAAGTTGTTAGAGATAACTCAGTGCTTGTGTTTCCGCGCTCCCTCCCTCTCTGGACACGGGTGTGTGTGTTTGTGTGTACACTCCTCTCACAGTTATTCTTGCATACTTAACAGAACCGTGACCTAGTTAGCTGGACAACTACAGTAAGTGGGTTTCTCTGTTTTAGTAACCCATCATCCATCGCTCTCCTGCAGGAGGGGCTGAGCCAGGAGCGGCGTTTCCATGGCGAATGTCTGGAGGGGAGAAAAAAAAAACGTGGAAATATTCATGGAGCATTTCTAGCATGAAGTCGACTCGTTCTTGTCATGGTGTGTTGCCGCTGACTGTGGCTCTCATGCCAGCTCTCCAGGCCATGTGCTGTACTGCCGAGGCCCACGGCCACCGTTCTGCTCCAGTGCCCTCTCTACGCTGCCGTAGAACTAGCATGTAGCATAGCGTCCCGTCGGGCTTCAGCAGGAACATTTGTGTTGTGTGTTCCAAAATCACACTGACCTGTTGAAGGAGTGATGCGAGGGACCTTTGGCTAGAAATGCAATATGTCTGGTGCTAATGTGACTCTGCGTTATTCTCAGCCGTCGCTCAGTCATGCTTTCATTAGCGCAGCGCTAAAGGGCAAAGCAGGCTGCAACCATCATTAACATTTATTTATTTATTATGTAAACCGTGTCTAATTCAGATGTGCTGCTTGACCGGTTGGCTCCAACTGTGGTACGGTGTTGACAAGCTCAAAAAAGTGACAAGTGCAGACCTCCACCAATATTTTTCCAGGGATTCACCAACACCGTTTTTTCCCAAAACGAATAGTTGCATTTAAGTGCTCACCGATACAGATAGATAGATAGATAGATAGATAGGGAGAGAGAGACAGAGAGAGGCAGAGAAGTAAATAGTTCTCCGTTTGTTTTTCTTGTACATGGTTGACGGTTACAAGTTTCACTGCAGTACAAACCCAACTTTTCCACTACTTACTTTAAATTGACGTTCAAAAACTGCACGCTGCTTCATGATATCGGTTTTGAGGTATCGGTGGCCATTCTATGAGTATAAGTGCAAATACACAAGCTCGGGATCTGATTTTTTTAACACAATTTTGTTGCCGCTCATTTATTTTACCTTTTATTCTATCACTTTTGAAACATTTTAAAACACAATGCTCAGTCTGCAGTTGACAATTTGCACTATTTCACGTCCCTTACCGAAACTGCAGCCTTGAGGCTCGGTCAATACAAATCCAATAATGTTTATGAGTATTTACTTCTTAATAGTGACTCCAAAAAAACCCACAGCACTGTAGTCGTGCATTTGGCTTTAATAAAACAGAAGGCTTGTAATAAATAAAAGTGCAACATCACCAAAATATTGAGATAATTTAAAAAATAAAGCTAAAATATTTGGCTACACACCTTGTTTCAGACATTATGGCATGTAATGTTAAGTGATCCATCCAGGCAGATACCGATAACCATCCCTAGTCTCTTGTAACTGCTGTTGCAGTGCATTATGGGATGTTTAATGTGCACGAAGGGAAGGACAACTGGACATTTATAATTATATTGGAGCTTCCATCTAATGATATCTTTGAGTATCAATGTACATGACTCTCAGTATCGGACGCTGTTCCAGTGCTGTTACCATGAGCTAGCCCTTTAGAAGTGCTGGGAGTTTATAAAGGATTCTCATGAGTTTGAGGTCACATCTCGGTAATGATGGATTGATGAGGCTTCGTGAAACACTGTCCTCGTTTTCAGGGCTCAGTAGGTGGCACTCATGGTTTAAAGATGACGCTACTGTAGGTTTCTCTCAAAGATTTTAGAGCAGAGAGTGCCATCTAGTGGGCTTTGAAAATAAGGACACTGTTTCATGAAGCTTCGTAAGCCCGTCACTGCATCTCAGTGTCCTTTATTCACGTTGGTTTGGCTGAACAAGTGGAGCTTCCTCCCTCTTGTTCAGCCAGAGATTTATCAACTCCAGAGTCAGAGGCTCCTTTGTACTGATGGCACTATGACTTTATGTGTAACACTTTGCCACATCTCAATGCACACTGTCCCTCAGTAGATAAATTAAAGGCCATAGATTTCACATCGGTATTTCAAGCTGCTCCCGCCGCGTGACTGTGAAAACTGTATGTTGGAATTACTAGTGAACCTGTCTTGCTCTCCCTCCCTTATTACACCTGTCTACACTTCCATGAGACAGTGCTGTCAAGGTTAAACATGGTGGTTAAGGACTATTGATATTCACCGTCTCTTTCCGTTCTCTTCTGTCTCAAGCATGCTTTTATAGTCAATAGCATATTAAATTACAGCGTCCGAAATGGGAAAATAATGGTGAGTGGTACCTTTCAGCGAGCTGTAAACACACAACTGAGTTATCTTATCAGCACTTTTTAAATGTCGCAATAATGGTGAGCTCGACAGAAGATCTCTGAGCTCATGTGAGCTTGCTCTCTAATGTCATGTCTTTAGATGTGTAGCTTTCTCAGGCTTTAAAAAAAAACAAGTCCACATGTCGGGCTGGGAGTATTTTAAACTGTTTCAGGTGAAGACGAAGTGGCAGATGGTTGCAAGGAACGCACTGACCACATGGCTGCCAAAAAGCCGCACGTGCCTTTTTCCGTCCCAGGACGCATTGTGTGCTGCTGCTTATTCATCAACCCAGTCAACCTTCACAGTGTTGCCTTTGCATTTTACTCTTCGAGATCCCAGGCTTCCGCTGTTTACCGCAGAGTTCTGAATTTATAAAGCTCACGGTCTCCTCCGTCTTCTTCGCCTGATGATGTTTGATGCTTCTCAGAGGAAATACCAGCCTCTGATAAACAAACAATACTCCATGCACAAGACAGTGTGTTGTTTTCCAACTGATTTACGGAGAGATACACAAGCCTCACTTTGAAGCTCGGGTCATGAATCTGCAGAAATCATGTTGATAAATCATGCGGAGCTCATGTTTTCATTTCATGCCCCTGTTTTACACAGCAAATACAGCCGTGCTGCTCCTCTGTTTGGGCTCTGCATTCTGCTGTTCACAGCCCTGCAGGATAAAGTCTCCCACGCTCACACACTTACAGCAGCAACATGAAAATGAGAGGATTCAAAAATATGCCGATTTTGGCTCAAGGCTTGTTGAACTTGCTTATAAGTAAAGGATGCTTTGATAAGGATTCGACACAGTTGGGGATTATCAGTTAAAAAAAAAACAGCCATTTATGCCAACACAACTGACAACATCATTGCATTTGTTTTAATGTATTCAGCATTTATATTAAGTAGTATTAATATATGAAGTTTTGTAGGTGTTAACTGAGGATTATGTACCCCAAATTCATAACTCTCACCTCTGCTATTCCAGTATTTTAATGCGCTATTTTTGTGGAATACATACAGTTCTTTTGCCTTTGTTACAACGCTGTTTAAAATGTTGTTTACTTCCTGTTCATCTATTGAAAACACTACAATACAGTCATCATCCTGATGTTTTTGTTGCTGTTTCTCCTCTGGTTCATTGACCGTTGCCAGTAAAGAAGCCAAAACTCAGATTATCTATCCAACTTTTGTAATTTCTTTCACCTTCACCTTCACCTTCTTCTGCCGCTTATCCGGGGTCGGGTCGCGGAGGCAGCATTCGGAGCAGGGAAGCCCAAACTTCCCGGTCCGCACAAACCTCCTCCAGCTCCTCCCGGGGGATCCCGAGGCGTTCCCAGGCCAGACCGGAGACATAATCTCTCCAGCGAGTCCTGGGTCTTCCCCGGGGTCTCCTCCCGGTAGGACATGCCCGGAACACCTCCCCAGGGAGGCGTCCAGGGGGCATCCGGATCAGATGCCCGAGCCACCTCAACTGGTTCCTCTCCATGTGGAGGAGCAGCGGCTCCACCCCGAGCTCCTCCCGGATGACCGAACTCCTCACCCTATCTCTAAGGGTGCGTCCAGCCACCCTGCGGAGGAAACTCATCTCAGCCGCTTGTATCCGCGATCTCATCCTTTCGGTCAGTAATTTCTTTGGAAACATTGTTAAATGTTTAAAGCTTACTACTACCCAAAAAAGATTGGTGGTCTCAAAGTGACTGCTTACAAGGCTTGAAGTAGTGAATTTGGATTCAGCAAAGTTACCCTGGAAAAAAGGAGAGGAACGATGGGGCATCTTTAGGGTGTTCAGCCTTAAAGCAGGGGTTTCATTTTCAGTAAGCACAAGATTCCTGGATCTTCTCCGTGGCATTAGTTTTCTACCTTTTGACCTGGAACCTTACAGCTCCCCAAAGTTGGTGTTGAGCACAGTTTGTTTAATAATACTCACTGTTTCAGCCATGCACTTGGGTTCACTCACCCTGTCCGGCTGGATGGTGGCAGCATCATGTTCTACGATTCACCGACGTCCCTGTGACCCCACAATACCTCGACATCCTGCGATGTTGTGCTGCGGCAGATCCCCCATCTGAGGTCTGCTTTTGATGTTTCACTTTGCAGCAGCTTTTAGCGGCGTCAGCAGGAAAGCATATGAGAAAAGGACTCAGCAAGGAAGTGCCCACAGACAGGTTTTTCTCTTGGATATTGCGCCCAATTTTATTTAAACAAACCTACGAAACCTGTTTTGAATTTCTGTTGAACGTAAAGTTGCTTAAATCATCTCACTGTGATGCATAGTATATTAAAATAATGACACATCATCCAGGAACATGCATTAACCCTGTGAAGCATGAAGCATAAAACTGTTGACAGAGAGCTCCAGTTCTTTAAAACAGAGGTCTTTGTTGGTCCTTGAAGACTTTAAAATCATCATATTCATATATCTATCTCATATAAAATATCTGATCAGCATCCACATCAAAAGGTCCCATTTGAATAATAATCTAAAACCATGTGTTCAGTGTTGCTCCCAAGTTCAGTTCTGGTTGTTCTAGCAGAGAGCAGCTTCACTACATCTACAACTTACAAGTTAGCTCCGTGCTAACCGATATGCTAGCTGTTAGCTCAAGAGTGTGTGGCGTCACAGACCGTACACGGAAAAACTCTTTCACCATTCTATCATGGTGTCGAAGGGGTTTGCTCAACCTTAAGACGTGTTATCTTCGCAAACAAAACGAAGCCACACTTTTGAACACTACGACCGGTCGCAGCTCGAACTCCTCTGTGACTGTGACTGAGGGGCGCGCAGTGACGGTGGCCAGTTGGAGTCGCACCTCAGTCAGGAACCAATGAAAGGAACAGAAATGAACATTACACTATGTGGTGCTAGCATACATATATTCATGTTGGATGTGAAACTTACTCCTATTATCTAAGACTATTTCCAGGTCTTGGATATTTTTTGGATTCAGTCTTCACAAAAATAGCGATATTTCAGTTTGTCTCAGGCTGAAGTGGAAATGCTGCCGCCTAGAGGAGGATGGTGGTTCATCTCGCCTCACAAGTGGAATATCTCAGTTGTCAATTGAATTTGAAACCAGAGACATTGCAAGCGGTGAGCTGAAACCACCGGCCAGATTTGGCCCCGGAACCCGTAGTTTGATGGATGGAGTTACCACTCAATCACTGCATTTTTTCAGCAAACCTTTTCAGATGTCGACGATAGAAGCATTTCTGGATTTGAAGGTGCTGTCCAAATGTCTAACCAAGTTGTTTAAATTAAACAGCTGCTGGCACTCGGCGTGTAAGTCAGAAGGTATTTCACTTGACCTTTTGAACCCTCCTGGTCCTCTAAAGGTCATGTAGTCAACGTGCTGCAATCAGAGTTATCTTCAGAAACCATGGCACGAATCTCCCGCATCATTCTGTTACACATGTTTCCTGTAATTTCCCCAAAGCTCGCCACACTCACAATGTGACTGGATCCATCGGTACGCGGTTTGACCCAGTTCCCACCGCCCCGCGCATCAGTGCGCCATGACTTTGAGTCAGGGCTGAATAGAGTCTGCAGACATGGGTGAAAACAACACTTCAGTCTTCAACCTACTTGCTTCGACGACTTAAAAATGAAATTTGTTCCAGTTTTTATGCTTTAATAAAAAGTTGTTTTAGAGTCGGCGTGGCACAATAGCAGGAAGAGGTTTTGAGGCGGATGTTGAAAGATAGATTGTCAACCAGATTAAGACGCCAGTCATTGAAGCAAGAACTTGAGTTTCGGAATCTTCCTCATGAGTTGATCTGAAGTACACACATGTTGTCGACCTTCTGGACCAGGGAGAGTCTCACTGGACCCATGTGAATTAGCGACCTCTGCTCCATTAGTCCCACACGTGCGTCCTGGTTTCACAACGCGCCGTGCAACTGTCCCAAATCATCTTGGATCAACACTGAGGGAAGCGCAGGCTAGCAACCGAGCAAACACAAGAGCAGGTGCAGGAGTGCGGGCCCCTCTGTTATATATCAATGTCAGATTAATGGTGTGTGAAAATCCACCAAATTTGACCCGAGCTGAAAACATGTGCGCCGGACCAACCGTGAAACTGTTTGGGCCGAGTTGTATTGCACTTGAGAGCTGAGGTGTTCGGCTGAAGTCGCAGAACAAGAGGTGTCATCAGTGTCTCGTAACCAGGTTTTATGTCCTGAGGTTTTCCTTTTTTAAACAATAGAACATAGTGTTTCTCCCTGTGAGCATCTATAGTTAACAATGTAAAGAGAATCTTTCGGCTTTTCCCGAAGGAAGTTGGCCACCACCCCATCGGTCTCGTTGTTCTCCTTGCTCCCAGCGTCAACATTCTTCGTCCAACATGTCCACTGTCTCTCCTCCACGTGTCCTAACCATCTGGCCTCCCTGACGCTGTCTCTGCTCTTCCCCATGTGAGCTGTCCCTCAGGCTACACGTGGCCTTCTGACTGCTCAGGCAGGGAAATACTATCAAAGACGCACATTATATATTTATGTATGAGAAAAGACGTGTACTTTGAAATGTCTTTCTATTGCAACTTAAAAGTGCAGAATATTTTTGACATTTTTCAGAGGCATGTCGTGGCAATTAATTAATAATTAAACATTTCATTTTGTCATTTGGTGTCACTTCATTTGTGTTTATTTTTCTTCCTTGAATGTTTCGAAATACATTTTTAGATAATAGATAAATACAATAATAATAAAAATATATACACAGATCATTTCCATCATATTTTATACTTTGTATTTTCCCCCCCATGGCATTATTATTATTATTATCAACAACAACAACAACGACAACGACAATGACAATAATAATAATAATAATAATAATAATAATAATCAGTCTCTTTTAACCATTCATTTTGGATAGCTAATATGTTACTTAACGTCTATGCCTGTTTATTTATTGATTTATTTACTATTCATGCAGATTTTATTTTAGTAAACATTTTTCCTCTGTTCCCATCATCTCTCTTTGGTTCCACCAACAATTGAAGACTTTGAATAAACTGAGCAGCATTTGTGTTTCATGAGATGAACATCTATGCATGTTTTGTAGTTGTGAGTAGTTGACTCTTTTATTAATTTATTTATTGATTTTCAATTTTCATTCCAGGGCTGAGAAAACAGAAGTGCTGAGCGAGGACCTTTTGCAGGTAAAATAAATAAACATGTGTACGCAACCTTTTATTCCCTTTTGAGAACTAATTCATTTAGTTTTAGCTTCAAGCGCAAAGAAGAGATAAAAATGTAATTACAGTTTAATATCCTGCTTTTTGTTTGACTGTGTTTCAGTCGGACTATAGGAAGTGCTGGTTCTGGGAGTTTAATAAAATAGAAGAGCAACATACAAACAAGGAATGGAGCAATAACGTGAGATTATTGGAGATTAGTCAGTCTGTGGTGAGTGCCAAAAAGAATGGGAAGATAAAGTAAAAGGACAGAGAGAAGTTACTTATAAGGGATTTAAACACATTCGCTTCTGAAGTTGGATCAAGGGGAGCAGCATCTTCGGCTACTTTGACTGGTGGTTCTACTCTGTGTCTCAGCCAGATGACAGAGCTTCTCTCCAAAAGGCAAAACATACGCTAATGTGAAGCTTTTGAGGTGGAAAAGAATGAATGAATCATCAAAAACACTGCGTGATAACCCAAGGTGTTGAGTAGAAGACGGTTTACGGGGAGTGTCAGTCATTGAGAAAACAAAGACAGTAGCAGATGTTGAGTCACGGCGTGTGTGTGCCGCAGGTGGAGAAGCGTCTGGATCTGGTCAAACAAGTGACACACAGCACTCACAAGAAGCTGACGGCTTGCCTGCAGGGCCAGCAGGGGGCCGACGTGGAGAAGAGATCCGTCAAGTCACCTTCGGTACGTCCCTGCGTCCGTCATCCTGTCGGATCCAGCAGGAATGTGCGACGATGAGAAATGACAAACTCTTGTGCGATGCTTTTCGTCGCAGAAGAAACTACCGCTCGCCATTTTAGCGCAATGTATGGTGGAGGGCGCCGCAGTGCTGGGGGACGACTCGCTCCTCGGGTGGGTTTCCAAACTCGTGTCCGCACGTCCGCAGGTGGTAACTGTTCTAAATGTAACCTGAACAGGAAGATGCTGAAGATGTGTGGCGAGACGGAGGAGAAGCTGGCGCAGGAGCTGATCCAGTTCGAGTTCCAGATCGAGAGAGACGTGGTGGAGCCTCTATATTTACTGGCCGAGGTGAGTCATTGCGGTCACGTCTCAAAAATAGTGCTTAATCCCCTCATTTTTCAGGTGGACATCCCCAACATCCAGAAGCAACGAAAGCACTTAGCCAAACTGGTACTGGACATGGACTCCGCACGCACAAGGTAAGGAGAACATCATCTGTGATGAATAGTTTTCAATCTGATGACTTGGTTTTATAGATTTCATCAAGCCTCCAAGTCATCAAGTCACCCAAGCACTCTGCAGCCGGGCGCGAAGTCCGAGTCCCTCAGAGAGGAGATGGAAGAGGCTGCCACTCGCATGGAGATTTGCAGGGTAAGCAAGGACAGAAAAACGCTGCATTCTCAGTGGTTTAGCTATTAGCATATCTAGCCTGAGATGGACTAGGTTTTGCGCTTCAAACACGCTGAATTTTTATTATTATTTTATTATTATTTTTCGATAGAATATCAGTCAATGCATGAGACTGTAACCTTCCACGATGACTCACATCATAACACACTGAAAAATCTACTACAGACAGAATTTTACATGTCTCTCATTTATTGCCCCACACGCTAAGCTAAAATGCTAATGCCTTTATAAGTGTTTTCCGCTTTCCTTTCATCTTTCAGGATCAATTGTCAGCAGACATGTACAGTTTTGTGGCCAAAGAAATAGACTATGCAAATTACTTCCAGACGGTAAGTGTGCGTTTCATTACCCTTGTTCCCGACGCCATATCAGACGCATCTTATCTCGCCCTCCACAGATGATAGAGACACAGGCGGAGTATCACAGGAAGTCTTTGGAGATACTGCAAAGCATCCTGCCGCAAATTAAAGCTCAGCAAGGTCAGTGTGTGTGTGTAAATGTCAGCTCTCGATCTGGAGCAGCAACCATTGCTATCTCAATGGCCGATCGTCATTGGCTTATAGAATCTCAGAGTGTTTGTCTGGTTAGAGTTTTGTTGTCACTCAGTTGTAAAAGGGCTGTTTATTTGTTTGAGCTGTTTGAGTCCTCCAGGATGTATGGTGGTTAGTGCTGCCTCCTCATGGCAAGAAGGTTGGGGGTTCAAATCCAGCTACGACTTTAAACTGAATATAATAAGTTAGTGTTCAAAAGGTTTATTTTAAGTTTATTTATTTATTTGTTTGTATTTAAAATGTACATTTTTTGTTTGTTTTTCATGTATTGAAAACTGGATGACACAACTTTCTTGCCATATTTTTTTTTTCTGGGTTCAAATCTCGATGGCAGAGATTTACCTCCATAAAAATTTAAAGTATAATCCCACTACTTAAGATTTTAGTGAGGATTATTAGTGTTATTTGTTTTGTTTTGTTTTGTTTTCCCGACCACAGATGTCAAATTCTGCAACAAAAAACAAGGTAGATTATTCTCCTGGGGAAAAGGCGGACCATGATGAAAAACCTCATCCTTCCAGTTGACCATCATCCTACACGCCAATGATACTGAACCTACTGTCTTTGGGGTCAAATTCTGCTACTGACGCTAGAATTTAGACTGGCACTCTGGTTTCTTCCCACTGCCCTAAAAATCTACTGATCTTAATTGAGGACTATATTTTGTCCTTTGATGTTATTGTCCAAGCCACAAGCTCCTGGGATAGACTCTTGTACCCACAACCACAAAGTAAGATGAGTGAATGGATGAATGTTGCCAAAATAAACACTATATTATAATCTATTTTGGACAGCATTCGTCCCACAGTGAGGAAATTAAACAAGTTGCAGCAGCCAATGACAACAAAGACACATTCCAAAGACATTAAAGATACACAACAAGGATCAAAGACATGCACGAAGCATCAGCATACATATATAAAAAAGAAGTTATCAAACAACATGAGACAAATAAATAAATACCTACCTGTATAATATGTGAAAAAATATCATGGCCAAATAAATAAATAAAATCTAAGTCAAGATAACTAGACGGATAATACATGGATAATAATACATTAAATAATAAATTGTATAACTAGAAGTTGGTATACTTTTTTTTCAAAATGTATTGTTTTGTTTTTAGGAAAAAAGATTCATTATTTACAGACAAATCACTATACAATAATGTAGTAATTTCAGAACAATTATTATTGATGTGATGCAAAGACCACAACAAATAATTAATAAAATAAATAAATAACAAAAAATGAAACAATTGAACCTGGGAAAAATTAAATAAAAATGACAACAAATAAAACGTGTATTTTAAAAGGGGAATAAAGGGGAAATCAATATCTCCGAAGAGAGAATACTTAGCAGTGCCAGTCAAAGGCTGCAGAATCATTTGAAATGTGAATAAATCTTTTGAATTCTGCAGCAAGGAAGATTGATCAGGTCTTTCTTTGCGCCGCTACAGAGGCGTGGGTGGAGAAACCGTCGTTTGGCAAGTCTCTGGAGGAACACCTGAACATAAGTGGGAGAGAAATCGCCTTCCCCATCGAGGCGTGCGTCACCATGCTGCTGGAATGTGGCATGCAGGAGGAGGTGAGCGCTCTCTGTTGTCAAAACACACTTTCACATCTTTCTCGTCAGCTTTTTCTCTGGCTCTAAATTAAAAACCGCCGGCCCACGGATATTGTCTTATGCTTGCGCTGGAGTCTCCTGGGTTTTCATTCGACAACTAAAAGTGAGTCGACTGGTTTGATCATAGCGGGTAATTGCAGGAGTGAAACTCTGGTGTGCGCTGTCAGCGTTGGTGAGGATGAAGGCTTCATTTTGCGGGTCCGGTTGTGTCTGTTCATGAATACGTTGGTGGGCTGCAGGGTCTCTTCAGAGTGGCTCCGTCGGCCTCCAAGCTGAAGAAGCTGAAAGCGTCGCTGGACTGTGGAGTTTTAGATGTGCAGGAGTATTCCTCTGACCCGCACGCCATCGCAGGTGAGCTGCACCCACATGCTCGCCTGCTCCTCCGGCTATTTCCAGAACATTAGCTGCTCTCCCAAATCACACCGCTTCCTTGTTGAGTAACCCGCTGTGTTCAACTTTCTTCATCAAGTTAGAGCGCCAAGATAAATTAAATTTATAAGAAAATGCTGGGGGTGTTTTTCTATGATTCATGAGTGCAAACTTTTAATTTTAAAATGAAATTCAACCTAACCGACCTTTTTTAAAAAAATAAAATGCATTGTTTCTCCTCTTTTTCAATGCAAACAATACGTTTTTTTCTTGAAAAGTTTTGTATAAAAAAACATATGAGTCAGAATTTAATAAGTGCATAGCAAAAATAAAATTTCTGATATATATTTTTTAATTATTTTATTTTCATTTTTAAAATAAAAATATTTTAAATAATTTAATAATATTTTTAATATATATAAATATTTGTAAATAATATATATTTTTAAATATATTGCCCTGTAATGGCTACAACTTTGGGACTAAATGTGATCCAATGGAATGAACATACAAAAATACATTATTTTTATTCATATTTTGCAATGTTTTAGGGTATTTTAAAAGTAAATGTAATAAAAAATATAATTATAATTACTATAAGTTTTCAAGAAAACATTTCTATAATTTTAAATGCTTTTTTCCAATTATTTAATATTACTCAACATCACAAAAAAAAATACATTTGGTGGAAAAATTCATATTTGAGTTTATTCTAATGTTAAACAGCCCCTTTGATATGCTAAAAACATTCCTGATCTTAGTCGGACAGATATCGACGCTGATTCTTTGGCCTATTTTCGGGAAGCATTGGCTGCGAATGTAAACACATCTATCTATTCAGACTCCCTTCAACTGACATCTGTCTGTGTCACACACAAGTCCAAATTGAGTGATCTGAATCTGGCAGCTTTTCCAGCGCCTGAATGTGGAGCGCAGCCTTATCGGTGCTTCCAGCTGACATTCTGTTCCCTCTCTCACCCCCAGGGGCTCTGAAGTCGTACCTCCGTGAGCTCCCGGATCCGCTCATGACCACTGAACTTTATGATGAATGGATCCAGGCTTCAAAGTGAGCCAGCTCCTTCTGCATTTAAATCATTTGCTTGTTGTAGAATACGCTCATATTCTGGGGTTTTGTTCTCAGCATTCAAGACATGGACAAGCGGCTCCAGGCGCTAATGGCTGCATGCGAAAAACTCCCCACTGACAACTTGAATAACTTCAGGTCAGCTTTATTCTTCATTTAAAAAAGCAAACTGAGGTCTAAAACTGTTGCGTTGCATTATGGAATATGTCACTGGACCCATTTACATTTGAGGACATTCTTGAGTTCTTCTTGATCTGGATCACTGTCCACAGATACCTGATCAAATTCCTAGCCAAGCTGACAGACTATCAAGACTCGAACAAGATGACTCCCGGAAACATCGCTATCGTCCTCGGCCCCAATTTACTCTGGACACACACGGAGCCGTACGTACTGGCGCTGTTGGTTATTGGTGTTTTTAAATTGTCTTTTTAAACTATTGGCCTTTACAGGAACATGACGGAGATGATGACCACGCTGTCCTTACAGATAGTCAGTGTCATCGAGCCCATCATCCAGCACGCAGACTGGTTCTTCCCTGGAGGTATCAGTCACAGCTGTGACTCACCAATCTTTGCGGAAAAGCAGTTATTCTGAGGTTTATTCGTCCTTAAACTGAACTGCGAGTGGCCAACAATGAAAACATACAGGTTTTGCACTTTTAATTGGTAGTGTATAAAGAAGAGAAAATATGGTGCTTTTTTCTAAATTATTATGACAGTATTATTAATGATTTTATGTTTATTTATTATTTAATAATAATAATAATAATAATAATAATAATAATACATATTTATGTGTACTCCTTAAATTTATTGTTTTTGTATTTTTAATAATATTTATATAGTTAGTATTTATATTTATTATTATTATTTATATTTATTATTAAGTATTATTAAGACTAAACAGAAAAACCCTGTAAATCAATGTGAAAATATATTAGGAGCCAAAAGACTTTATGAAACAACAATTGCCCCAGTTGTCTAGGTATGCAAATTTGGGGACCCTTAAAAATTATGGTGGTAAATCTCTGCCATCGTGATCTGAATCCAAAAAAATCTTCTTTATGTTTAAACTGAAAAAAATATGTTTGTATTCATAAGGTTTTTGACGGAAATTCAAAGTTTTTTTTTAATTAATTTATTTACTTGTATTTAAAATGCACTTTTTTTTTGTGTATTCAAAACTGGATGGCACAACTTTCTTTGCATATTTCTCTTCAGTTTTTCTGGGTTCATGGCAGAGATTTACCTCCATAAAAAATCCAATTATAATCCCACAACTCAAAATTTTAGTAAGTTTATTAGTTTTATTGTGGTATTTTGTTTTATTTTTTTTCCCAATCACAGATCACAAATTCTGCAACAAACAACATGGTTGATGATTCTCCTGGGGAAAAGGTGGACCATTGTGAAAGACCTCATCCTTACAGTTTACCATCACCCTACACTCCAATGACACCGAACATTAGTGATGGGCAGATGAGGCTTCATGAAACATTGTAGAGCCCAGGAGATGGCGCCCTCTGTTTAAAAATGATGTGAGGTTTCTCTGAAATGGTTGTTGAAATCCCAAGAGTTTACAGCAAATAGTGCCATGTAGTGGCCTCTGAAAATGATAACACTGTATCATGAAGCCTCATGTGTCCATCACTACCGAATATACTGTCATTAGATTGTCTCAACCTTTGGCCTAAAGTGGGAATTGAAAAAAAAAATCATCTGTAGGCGACAGAGTCCCACATAAACTTCACTAATTTAGCTCATAATAGTTTTAGATGGTGCAGTTCATGACAGGGACTTCATTTGTGTCTCCTTTCATCCTTCCGTCAGACATTGAATTCAACTTGACCGGCAGCTACGGGAGCCCCATCCACACCAACCACAACTCCAACTACAGCTCCATGCCCTCCCCAGATATGGAGCAAGCGGAACGCAAGCAGCCGCACGACCAGAGCCGACGCCCACTCAGCGTTGCCACGGACAACATGATGCTGGAGTTTTACAAGAAGGATGGGTATGACGCCAACCGCATCCTTGTGCTGCCCACTTCTCACTCAGCATCCCGCTCTTCTATCTCGTTGCGCCCACGCGCGCAGCTGATGTTGCATTCAGCCATCTGAGGAGAGAAACTCATTAAAACCGCATTCTCATTTTAAACATGATCCATCCTCGTTCCTCTGCATAAAGAGGCTCATTTCAATTCACTGGGAATTCTTGTGCTATTGTCGCCGTGGAAACAGGACTGTGGCTCTGCTTTTTCACTTCGTTTCTTCAGATAAAATATTTGCTTTCTCCTCATCTACCCACACACCACTCCTCCTTCGCAGTCTGGCGACCACGTCACCTGGCCTGAGTCACTCCACCAGCTGGCGGAAAATCACTGAAATATCGCAGTCAAACCTCAATAAAAATCTTTTTCTGTGCATGAATGAGGTCAGAAGTGGCAACGAATCCCTCTATAGCTGGGGGACATGATTAAAACCGAATCTTTTAATTGATTTATTGAAAGAAATTTGGAGCGTGACCAACAGCTCTGCAAGCTGGTGCCTAAAAAGTTGCAGTATGACTCAAAGGCAGCAGGCGTGAGACCGTGTTGGCATGGTGTGGTGAGAGGAGAGAACATCATTTCGCCAAGAAAATTCAAGACAGAAAATTTGGAATCATGCCCATAGAGGGATAAAAAATACAAAAGTCCGAAAAAGTTAGGGTCAACTATTATGCTAGTTAGTGGCCTTTATATGGACATTTTCACATGGACATTTCAAATAGATTTTGTTTATGCGTTGCATGCGGATCCTTCTGTCCGTGCTCTGCCTTCCTTTTGTCCATATTTCTGTATATTCCCACAAAGCGTACGGATACAGACAGTACCACCAGAGACCGAAGGGGGGCAGCATTGCTGTTATTACCCGACACGTAACTCCAATGAGACACGAAGAAGACATAACAATGGCGGAAGTTCTCCGCCCTCCAGTCCTCACCACCACTGCCTCCTACAACACTGCTTCTGTTTCGTTCTTTGTGCAAGAGGTACATTATCAATGATTCAAAGTCGCCAGGTTTGTTTTGGAGTTTGTAGTTGTCACAAACTTTTGACTCAGGGCTGCGCCCCCTAGTGGATATATTGGTGAACAGCAATTGAAACGTAAAGAGCGCATCGAAGCATGTGATCAGTGACACAGATGGGTAGAATTTCATACATAAAGTGGGCATAAATGGGCCTTTACATTTGCTACCAGTTCTGCGTTGCCTGTTAACGCCTCAGTGTTTCAACTGTGGTAAATGTTTCCCCACCCACGGCATCTTCTGCCATTGAAAAATAAAGGTTGGATTTAGGTGACGCGTTTTATGTGTTTGCCAGTGCAGTGAAGTACTGCCTTTCTGCGTTAGGAAATGGCCCTGGGAAACAAAAATGCAGAGAAATTCTGACCATGGAGAAGTTAGTAGTGGAAGAAGATGCCATCATTTCACTGCCTCAAGAAGAGCCACTCGCTGAGTCCACGTATCTTGAGCTGAAGGGGGCACATCGCAAATACATTGTAATTGTCGTGGTCACTGAAATAACGCAATTTTTTATTTGTCTATTTCGACCAATATATAGTAACTGTGTACAATATTTAGAGCTCATTTGCATGCGACTTGGCAGTGGCCTAGTTGTTAACTTGCATTGCTGTGAAGGGAAAGGTTGCTGGTTTCCATCCGACCTGAGACTTTAAAATTTAACGCATGGAGGTGATGACAGAGAAACCTTTTCTTCCTCATGAAACTAAAAATGAAAGGCGACAATCCCCCACATCCCCCCGCCTCCTTACATCATCATTGAAGCATAAGTATTAACACTCCTTCTCTCCTTCCTAAAAACCTGTCTAAAAACTATCCGCACTCATTTTCCTTGAGAGTCTCCTGAAGTCTTTTGCGGTGAATCACTTCTGATATCATCTTCCTTTTGCCTGTCTCTCCCTACTAACGCAGCATTAGGAAAATCCAAAGGTACCGTATCATATCTTTCTCCCCCCTCCACCCCTTCTGAACACACCCATGGCCTTGAACTTCCCTAAATGTTTGCTCGCGTGTGTTCCTTCTCAGCATGGGAGTCAGAGTCATGGATACTAACTGGGTGTCACGTAAAGGCTCATCCACACTGGCACGCAAGACTTCCTCAACGCCACCGGGAAGCTCCCCTGCAGACACTCTGATCCCGGAGCAGCCGGGAGAGTTCGCCATGTCCCCGTCGGCGACGCCACCGCTCGGAGAAAGGGTTTGGTAGGTCACTGCAGCAACCTCTTTATCCCGCTGGTCCTTTTACACCACCGTCATCAACCATCACCTCGGCTGTTGGTCACTTTTTCGGAAGACGAATCTTGACACCCTGCTTCATTTCACTGTGGTCTGTCACTGGTCACTTACCGAACACCATCGTCACTCCGGCTTGGCTTCTTTAGCTTTGCGTGTGGATTTTTCCTCCATCTGTCCTGACACTGGGTGATTTCATCATTCATTCTGTGTGGTTATCATTCTCCAACACATGAATAATCACCTCGTGGTCGCTGGCTCTGCCTGTGTGGCAGACGAGAGATAAAAAAAAACTGCTTCTAGCTTGGCTGGCTTTGCCCTCCTCTCCTGTGGCTCTTTCAGTCAGTGAAAGGGTTTTGTGTCTGATAGCCACTGCCCCCGAGCTGCCTGCAGGACCCCTAATGCACACAAGACATATGGGATTAAAGCAGATATGCGTCCTATATGCAGCGCAGATGACATATTTAACCGCAAGTGTGGCGATATGGCCAGCTCCACTGCAGTGTGCAGACACAAGTTGCTCACAGGAGGAGACCGACATCCCCTCTTTTTGCAATACAACACCTTCTGTTGCTGTTTCTTTGTGCTTCTTCATGTATTTGGACACTGTGCAAAGTGTGGCGCCCACCCCCCACCTCAAGGCTTTCTTTGATTTCTTTGTTTTGTGGTGGACCCACTTACACCCGCACAACAGCTGATGCCGCTGCAATGTCCCTGTTCAATCACTAGAGCTGTGTCTTTTGTGCTGTCTCTTAATATCTACAGCTCAGACAACGTCTCGCCCCATCGGCCGGACACCTCTCATGCCCACCCACCCCCCGGGGACGACCGCCCACCCCCTCCTTACCCTGCCACTGCCCACCACCATTTCTATCCCAAACCCCCTCCCTGTGCCCGCCCCGTGGCACCAGGTCCAGAGTCCCAGCCCCCTGCCTCTCCCCCGCCCCCACTACGTTGGTCTGGCTTTACTCCCCCTGCACCAATACCGTCCTCCTCTTCCTCTTCCTCCTCTTCGTCACTTGACATCAATTCGAACCCCAAACCCAGCTGTCTGCACTTCCCTAAGCACAGTCCGCCCGGTGAACTGTCGCATGCCGCGGCACCAGATACTAACGCTTCACCGCTCTACGTCAAAACCCCTCTGGTACTAACCCGCCATGACCAGTCCCTTGTCAATCCACCTAGCAACCCTTCCTCAACGCCCATTCCCCCGGCCCCACCGTGGGCAGCCTGCCCATGTGCCAGAGAACGAGGACCCCCCAGGCTGACTAGGTAAATACAACACACCCGTGGCGAGTGGCAGCCCTGATCTCCTTTCCATCACCTCGCCTCTTGTTTTTTTTCTGACCCCTCAATTGTGTATCAGATTCTGCTTGTCCACGTCTGACTGTCACTGGTTGCCTAGCAACTGAAGACGTTACTCTCTTATATCGAGCCCGTAAAGCAGAATGGAAAATAAATGCATCGATGTGACTGCATGAATGTATTTATTCCATGGCTTGCAAAAAGGGCGGCTGCTGCAAGCATTTTAGTGAATGAGCTATGGAGAATCATCAATGAAAAAAATGGTTCCCTCAACTCTGGCTTTGGCTCCCTTGCTCTCAAACACGCTACATCGGTATCAAAAGATTTAACCGCGTAGCAATGTAATGTTGGTAATGGTGACTGCAAGAATCTACTTTTATTAGTTAGTAATGATGGATCAAATGTGTTGGCACTTGTTGATACTTAGATTTTTTTGTGCATCCTTGTAACCATTTTATCATCTTAATCCTCATGTTTTCATCCACCTGAACAGAATGTTTTTCCTTAGATTTATAGACATTTTTCCACTTGGTTTGCGTCCAGGTTGTATAGCTTTTCATTTTAAATAAAAACATGTCTGCAATAATGTGGTCATGCCAGGGTTTATAAATATATATGTAGAAGTTCCCTGCAGCAAGGCCAATACTTTGGATTATGAATCGACCAACTGTGGCAGTTTCCTGACTCATGCGTCTCGGGTGTTACAACCAAACAGGACAGCGTGAATCATTACAGCAATTTTTCTGTCAGCAGTCAGAATGGCTAGTGACCCGATAATTCGCAGGATTCCCGTTCGAATGTTCTATTTGTTGGAGAAAAGTTGCATCAACCACTGAGACAGCAGCTCGGTTAGTGACCATGTCACAAGCATTTGTGACCAAACTAGGCTTTAGAACAACATTTAAGATCATTGGTTTGCTTCTATCACATTTGGTAGACATGTTCATGGTTTGCACAAATTGGAGTTTTGTGTTTCATTGTTCAAGAGAACCTTCCTGCCAATGTGCTACATTGGTATTGTTGTGTGAGAAAGTCTAAATAATACAGTGCTCTTCACAGTGGGATCAAATGGATTCACGCTCAACTTGCAAAACCTGTAATTCACTCACAAAATTGGATTAAAATCATGTTTCTTTCCACTATAACCTTTTCCACAGCTTCCAAACGAAGTTTTGATGTACTGCATTGTACTTAGCCATGATGCTGGTAACCTTGGAAACAGTGCGGTTAGTTTAAAGCTGTGATGATGGCGGAGGTTGTCGGTGATACTGAAAAAAAGTTTTATTATGTTTGTCTGTCTTTTCCAGTTCACTGAAGAGTAAAGAACTTTCTCCTGTCATTGGACACAAAGCCATTCAAGTGGCCAGTCCGACAGTCCCCCCAAACTGTAGTCCTCAGTGCAGCAGTCAGTCCCCCCACTCCACAGAGCACAGTCCACACACTCTTCGCAAAGGTCAGCACATTTCCTGGTTGTCACCATCACCATATAAAGATCTTTCATTGTCCTTTTTTATGTTCTTTGGGTACAGATCGTATCAACTATCTCGCTGCTTTGTTTTCACTCAAATGGTTCTACTTTTTTGGAGTTGCAATGTTGTCCCGTCTTGTTCCTTGTTTGGTTATTACAACTTTGTCAAAGGAGTAATAGCTATGTTTAGCTCAGGTAAATCGCAGTCTTCCACACCTAAGAGAAAATAACAGGATCATGTTTTTTGACACTTAATGGGGTTCTGTTCTGTGAGTAAAAGAGTCCTCGGATGACAACTGGGGTGACCTCCATGGACAGATCAAATGGATCATTCGACCATGGTGTTGAAGCAAAAGCTTTGCGTGAGGTGCCATTTGAACAGAATTGGAAAGGACAGAAACAGCGTCCACAGTGGGAATTATGAGCAACAATTTGCCAAAGAGTTACACTCAAGATATCGGCTGGACTGTTACTTGTCAGCGCTATGGTCGGTTGGCAACATTAGTTGTGCTTTTCCACATTTTCTGTCTTGGAATTGAGCTTCAAGTTGTGGCACAATATCAAAAAAAGCTTTCTTCTTTACAGCTGTGATTCTGCCGATATGACATGGTTCTCCCCAGGATGCTTTCCCAGCAGAGGGAGTGTTTCCAGTGGCAGGGTTGACCAAGTTAGACAAAAGCAAATCGTTCACAGCCCTCCTTTTAAGGTCTAGGCCTGTGTATTGGCAGGTGTCTTGCAATATAATAGGTATTCTGATACGGGAGTGGTGATACAACTGTTTCAGTATTGTAATTGTAATTTTGAGAGAAAGTCAGATAATGAAGGAGAATATTATGTGCATGAACGTCACATCACTTCAGTTCGACTTTCGGTTAAATTTTGCAACAGAGAATGAATCGCACCCTTAAACAACAAAATAACTTGTGTACAAAAAATGTTGGAATAAAACTTGTCACTGTTTATGTAGTAAATATTGATATAACCAACTGTATTAGGTATTGTGATAATTCTGCAAAAACATGATACAATAAGTACAATACAATCAAGTATTGCGATATTATTATTAAGTTCTACCTGGAAGAGAATCCTGAGATAAGCCATAAAAATATTGGCTTGTCCACAAAGTACTTCTTCAGCGTGAGGGGAGAGGTGAGTATTTTCAGTCTGAGGAGAGGGTTGACGTAAAGAAGAGACAGGGAGTGAAGGTTGTTGATATGGTCTGATCCCGACACCTCTGCGTTGCTGTGAAGTGAAGCAGCGTCGCAGTGAAGGAGAGAAGGTGGCCTCGTGGGATGAATCATGTTTTCTTTTACGCCATCTACACGCATATGACACTTTTGACCTCATTCGCTGGGACATACAAGCCAGCTTTGGTTTACAACATGTGTCAGTGAACCTTGGCCATGACCCTGTCACCAGTGCACACATTTTCCTTCCTCAGACAACACGGTCCACAGAGCAAACAGCAAGAGCTGTAATATTCGACACGCATATATCCCTGAAATAACAAGGGAAATGACTTCACATAAATCTTGTACGATAACCATCGTGTGTCTTTCCAGGTTCCAAAAAGCTGGCACCGGTGCCCCCAAAGGTCCCTTATGTCCAGTCTGGAGGGATGTCCGACCAGTCGACAGGTCAGCCATCACCAGTGAGCTTATCTCCAACGCCTCCTAGTACCCCTTCTCCTTATGGACTGGTGTGCCCCCCTGGACAAATGCCTCCGCCATCCCCTGGGCAGAGTTCTTTGGGGACACCTCACTCTCTTTCTTCCCCTCCCTCCCTGACTGGGACTCTTACCAAGTCGCGGCCAGCCACTAAACCGCGGCAGAGACCCAGCCTGCCCCCTCCACAGCCACCCCCTGCTCCCCCAGGGATCACTGGTCAAGGCCCGCCCCCTGTTCCCCAACCCCTGGAGCAAGGTCTTCAGGATGGACTGTCTCCAGGAGAGAGCATGTCAACAGGTAATCACCAGTCCTTGACAAGCACACCCCCTCCACCACAGACGGGGCTACAGCGGCCCACTCTCAGACTCGCTGTGGCTCTGTCAAATGGAGATGGGGGCCGAGTTTAGGTCTCTACTGTCTATATAAACCACTCTTGTCTGTCCCTTTTGTGAATGAAATCAAAGTTGCCTTTTAAGACATCTGACAGAGAGACACGGTAAATGTGCATTTTGGAGCTTCTCAGAAGAGCAGATGTACTCATGGCTTGTGTTATGTGATGATGTTTCTGGGTAATGGTTGGAAACATCAGCGAGGCATAGCTTGTCCTGCTCGTATCGAAGTCGCCATTAGACTCATCATGTGCTCTCTGTTTATCTGTGTTACCCAGACCCTCACGCAGCAAGAGGTAGGTCAGAGGCACCACCACTCCAGTCTCTCTAAATTCAGCTGTGAACCCATTCGGACAAAACCACGAGATATCTCATGTGATGTTCTGATGATGAGGCGTTCTGTCAATATACCTATCCTCCTGTTATTTTGTTATATTTATCACTCTCTTGTTCCCCTTGCTACGGTTGTGTACCTTGCAGCTGTGTGAGGCCAGGGATTCATTGTGGGCTAAGTGTGAGGGGGACTTTTAGGGTAAGCCAGACCGCCCCCGCCCCATGCACTCCATCTCACTGCCTGGCCTCGCCGTGTGGCTGCCTCTGGGGTCTCCTGCAGCCTGGCTCAAACACCTGTCAATCCGGCGAGTCGCTCAATCCTGTTCTAGCCGATACTGTATTTGCTTCTTCTTCATGCATGGCTCAAGGATTTCCCAGAGTGCACCACACTGCGCTCTTGTTGCAGACTCTGTGCTTCCAAAGATCCATCTTGACGCTCCCTTTTTTCTTTGCGCTATCAGACATCCCCCTCTAATGCCCCTGCCAGTGGTTCAGGGGGACTCAGGTAACCCCTACTCCTCTTTCGGCAGGTCCATCGCTTTCTTTTAACCTCTCTTCATCCCATCATAGGAGTAGCCATCAGTCTCTACGACGACCTGCTAAATAATCCGACGATCGGAGCTCGAAATAGAGAAAATATGTGGTCCTCATTAAACTCCATCGATGCCTCAAGCCCATGTGGAGTCTTGGTGCCAGTCTTGCACACATCGTGTTGCCTCTGTGTTGACCTATCCGGCCATTGTTCTGAAGCGTGTGCAGTGACGTGTCATTGTGCAACCATTCCTGTGACTACTGTCTTTACGGACACCAAAACTCTGACCCATCATACTGGTTATTCTCTGGTGTTGAACATGTTGAATTTAAAGGGACCATAGAATTGAATTGAATATGCTTCTGAAATGGTTTTAAATAGGGAGCTGAATCAGAAATAAAAATGTTCTCATTTTAATAACAATATTGATAAATTATTTTCCCATGAGGTGTTTCTTGTTAGGCTGTGAAAAACAAGGTTTTTTGGACGCGCAGAAATTGTTCCTCTTATACATGAAGTCTCTGTCTTTATGTAGATTTAGTCCTGAGCAAAACTTAATCCAGATTCAGGAGAGCCAGGGTGAGGTGCGTGACACAAGCCACCTCTGATAGATTGTGAAGAAAACAAACCAGATGATATTCTATGGACCCTTTAAAGCACATCCTATTATTTTAATCGACTATAATGCCCTGCTTAATACAGTTTCCGACCCCAAACAATTAATATTACTTCTGCTCTCTTCCGTTTGTTTACACCTCATTGTCATCACCTCGTGCCCCTCTGTCCTCCTCCTCTAACAAATCACCACCATGTCCTCCTCTGCCCATGACACTCACCTCTCCCCCCATGCTCAACATTAGATATCTTCAACTATGAAATCCCCTCCATCAATGTAAATCTGGACAGCCTCATCGATGAGTTCAGCGGTGCCCCCTGCAGGAGAACCCTGGCAGTGACAGACTCTCCAGAAAGGGATGCTGTGCCTGAGGAGGAGCCCCAGAGCACGACTCTATGACCTAATGCACAAGTGACACCCCCTGTGGCTGCTCTGAACTGTCACCGCCAAAGTCTGAGGGACGCACCACATGGCCTCACAGACACCCCACCGGAACTCCTGCTGCAAGCTGCAACAAAACCTCTCGCACCACTGCTCGCTAGCCCGTAATGTGACTACAGAACACCAAAATGCCATACAGGAGGAACAGCTGCCTTTAGGAGGAAAGACTGGGATATCTATCAGATTTTAGCTTTGCTTTGATCATTGTTGCAGTGGTCTGTATTTCTGTGCTTTGATTTCTATTTGCCTTATTAGATTTAATTCATTTGAACAATGATACAACTTTTTTTTTTTAAGGGAGATGCCGAGAAGCTTGCAGGGTCTTCATGCTATGTGCACATTTAAGGAGAGGCCTGGGGACAGGTTTGGTTAGCGGACGAACCCCCACCCTGTCACTAGTTTAACTCACTTTGTACCAGCACAAAAAGAATGTCATTGTAAACTACAACTTTTTTGAACCTCTCTGTCCTGAAGACAGCGACATTTGCATGAAAAACCGAACCAACCGCGTCGGTGGGAGGGGTCTCGGAGGGGGGCGGCGCTTTACTTGGCGTGAGTGTCTTCGTTGCCGTTGTCCGTGGAGAGTGGATTTCGACCAAACTTGTGCTGTTGATAATAATGAATGGATGACTACACTGCCTCGAGGTTTTTGTATGCTCTCTATTTCTCAACCTTGTCTAAGTGCTTCAGGTTCAATGACCTCTGACCCCCCACCCAGTGTAAAGACAAAGACTGTACATAGATAAATGTATATAAATATAAGAGGAGATATATGTAAAATGCATATTGACTATAAAGATATAATAATATATGTGCTGATATTTATTATGTGAAGAAGATGTTATTTTTCCCTGCACACATCAAGATTCTCTGATCATGAGTGAAGTGATGATGTCCTCTCTCAGTGTTGGTTAGATTTGAGAAAATCGCTGGGCAAAAGTTAAGGACCACCCTCAAAAACAATTTTAAGTTGTAGTTTTGTACGTTACTTTTCTCCTGTATTGCACGAACATTAAGGTTTACAGTAGTTTAGCAATGCCTTACTCGTACTAGCAGTGTATGGAGGTGTTCTGTTGGAACCTTCATCTTGCATTGTTCCACTGGAAAATATTGGGTTTGCTTTTAGCGCTGTTTTCTTCAAATCCTCGCTCAAGTGGCAGCTAACACCGGCACAATTCTTTCTCAACCTTTCAGTTCTCTCATGTCTTTTGCGCTTCAAACTGTATACTGCCGTTTGGGATGCTTTTTTTTTTGACTGGTATTGTTGTGTTTGCAGGTTACCGCTAACTTAATGAAAATTTTAGCCTGTTATAAAATGAACTGTTCCAAACATATTCCAATAAATGGGTTGAGGGTGGTGCATTGGTTTTTAGCACCTGAAATTATACTTATTTTCATGATACCACACAAACTAAATTTCTCTGTCGCCACTACAGGAATTAGATTTAAGTGCAATTAGTTTGACCTCACGTTCATCTAAGTCGTGTGTCTGCTTCGGTGTGTCCTCAGTGGGTTGGTGTATGATGATTTTGGTAAATATATTGATGGTTGTGGTGATTCTATTTTAAGTGCCCTCACTATTGTTTCTCTTTATCATGTAATGAAAGCTTTTTTGCCCCCCCCCCCTGCTGGATCCAGAGGAGGTCGGGTCGTGACGGAATGTGACAGTGAAATCTACCTGATCTTTGTTACGCTCTGAGATTGTGGAGTGGAGGTTTGCTTGCATGACAGAAACACAGCAGTATTACAGCGAGGATTGCTGGAAGTTACAGCCACATAAAGTATTTATTTTACTATCTCAGATCACTCGCCACCAATTGTCTTGCGACGGCTTGTTTACATTCTGTGTGGGTGGGAGGTGTTTTTGAAGGGGGGGAAAAAACTTGCATGCGACTAGATAGTCTTTTGAAAAAAAACATGTTTTGTGTCAATCATCTTTTTAAGGGTTGTGAAGGTGTCACTGGAGCAAATAATGGGGCTGACTCTGGAGAATGTGGATCGTGGCCAATGGTCCTTTGAGCAATACAGTAGAGGAGTGGAGGTGCTGCCTCAAACACCACTAGACGTTCCAACTGAAAAATGCCGCTCACCCCCCGCCCCCACCGCTCCCCCTCTACCCCTCTTCTGCTTAGCATATCAAGTGGAACACAGTGTGTACTGTGAAGCCGAACCTGCTATCCTTATCAGAATGTCAGAAAATATACAAATATATATATTAAACTATACATTTTTTATAATCTCACGTGGTGTCATTCTTTTGTGTCGACTCGAGAATGTGCCCTTCTTCACGCTGTGGGTATATTGCTGATGAATTATTTTTATTCAATATCTCCACTGCGTTAAATGGCTGACACGAGAAATTTCATTTAACGCAGTGCACACAGATAACATTATGCTTGAGGACAATTACTTTTTTTTTTTACTCCCCATACTGGGAGATGTTTCTTTCCCATGTCTCCAGAGATAATGCTGCAACAATAGAACTAGTTTTCATAGTTTACACCCGTTAATCAAACAAGTCACGGCTTGTTATGTATACGATTTTTGGAATGCGTGAGCCGCTGCAGAAATATGGATAGTGAATTCCACCATTTCAATAGGCTGTAGCTTGAAAACAGTGAGAGACGAAGGCTTACTGTAGATGAGAAACATCTTCAGTGAGACCCAAAGTTTGGATGGGAGTAAAATCACTGTCCAGTTTGTATATTATGACGTCACCATGCGGCGGTTATAGTGAATTGCATCTTTTTATTTGATCCTCTGACGATGTTTTTTTTTTTTTTTTTTTTTTTTTTTACTATTCCCACGACCTCCATAAAGGTATTTTGACCACCCTTTTGACCTCACTATGCGCTGCATTTGGACTGTCGCTGTGCACAGAAGCAGCCGTCACTATCTGTACAGTCTTCATCAGTGTTGATATTCCTTGTCTGAGTCTCAGTGAAATGTTGAATACTACACCTGGGGAGCAGTTTGAATCTCTGCTAACTCCAAACTTTGATAGAAACACGTCCTCAAATGTTGCTCCGGTGTCCTCCATCTGCCTGCGTAAAGTAGTTACTATACTACATATATTACTATATATATATATATATATTTTTTTTTTTTTATCTAGTTCAATTTTATTTATTTTTTTTTTTTTCTGTGATGCTCTTCCTGACTGCATGTCCTTTCTAGTGCTGCTGCTGGAAATATAAATTTCCTGGAGGGAGTCATCCCAAAGGGATCAATAAAGTCTAGTCTAAGTCTAATGCATGAATGCTGAATGAGGGAGTGTGGTTGAGTGTGTGTGAGAATTTCAAGTTGCAGGTGGAGTCCAAAGACGAGAGTGCACCACAGAGGAGGAACAAACATTGAAACTTGTTAGAGGGTCCAAGGTCAGACGGAGGAGGCTGGGAAGTACCATGCTGGGAAGGAGCTGGTCCTGATAAGCAACACCTGGGTCCGGAACCGGGGCGCATGCCTTGTGGTCGTTGCCATGGTTACGCGGGAGCCAGCGACCAGGACTGGTGTCAACAGCTGAGGACCAATCAGATGAGGACGGAGCCCACGTGGAGAAACTTTTGTGTAGGTACGGGTCAAGACCTCAGATAGTTTTTTGTCGCTCTACTGGACTTCTGCTAAGGCTAAGTCAGGCGCATTAGACTCCTCTGACAGGGAATACATTTCTTGGATATAACTTGTTGGACTCTTGGTAGTCATTCTCACAAGTAAACAAACACGCAGAGGCACACAGGAGGTGTATTTCCAATACACCCAAGCAAACATTATCATCACAGTGTGTGCACAATACTACAAGCTATCTTAAAACTGCTTTTACCACGATATTTTATTTTCGCCAATAATACGGAAATGTTCATTTTAAAAGGCTGTATTTCCTGATCCGGTCAACCCCCTTTTCCCCTTCATTTTCAAATTCAAATCATGTCTCTTAGCAAGCCACACCCAGGGTTGCAGTAAGGGGCAGTGAATCACAAACAGGGATCATGAGGACGATTATTATTTATGCTGTGACAACCCTTTTTTTTCCCTTCCTCATCTGTAACCTGCATGACTGGATGAGCAGGATGGCTGTCGGCCTTCGACGCAGGGAAACTAGGAGTGTACGAGTCTGTCAAGGTGGTGACAACCCTGACTGATGAAGAGGCTTCCCCACTCCTTGGAGCTTTGGCCCTTACACTGCGACCAAGTTAAGATGACTTATTGGGGAGCTGCTGACATAACAGTGACGTACAAGTAGTGAGTAATTCGACGCCTTTGTTTCGCAGCGTATCTCCTTGCAGCAGTCGGCTCATCTCCACCTGCAAATCTATCTCCTTCACATGCATTAATTATTGCAGGACATTACCTGATGAGTTTGTTTATATAAGTCGACTTTCCCCCTCAAATAATACTCTCAATTCACGTCCCAAAAAAATGCAACCGCTCCCTTTGTCTCTGGAGAAAAGAAGCATGATGTTGTAAGAAAACTTTTACAATCCAGACAGTTCCAGTCTGCTGCTTGGAAACACGTATCCAACAACACCGCTGCACAACAATGAACAGCGCATTTATTGCGTTTCTGAGGCTCAAAAAGTCGTTCCTGTGTTACAAAACAAATAATAATCTGGATTCCAAACTATGACAAGTATTTTCAAACACTTATGACATGACACATTCAGGAATGCCAAACAAAAGAGAGGTCGCCCTGGCTTTTCTAACCTTATAGGGACAGTTGCTAGGAGACAAAATTCAATGTTTGCTCTTTGCTCACGTGATGACCAGGGAAATCTGTGGAGGCAAGTGTGGAAACAAAATCAAAACCATCAAATAATGTCACAATGATAATGCTCCTAAAAAATTGTTCTTTGGCAAGGCAGATGGAAGATGGAGGCTACGCCAGCAAAATCCAGGGTAGAGTTGCAGCCACCAGTGCGAGAATGGTGAAAGTCGACAGTAAAACTAGAAGACACCGAGCCGTTGTGCACAACCTGCGTCTTCTCCTGCGTGGAGGCTGCACCACAGTCTCCACCGCGCTGAGAGCATCATCTTCAGCCATGGGTCTCCCCTGGGAGCTGATGATGAAGATCTGAGATGCTTTGTGGCTCGGGCTGATTAACCTCTGCCGTCGGATGCGCTCGGACACCCCCCTTAAGCAGCGGGTCGCCAAGCTGGACGCATCGGAGGAAGGGACCTGCTGGCTCGGCGGCGGAGGGAGCGGAACCTCCAGCGTCTGTCCGTCACCCGTGCTCTTCTCCGCTGCCAGCGACACCAGCGCTTCCTTCTGCTTAGTGATGAAGGTGAGGTGTCGACAGACGGGGCAGATGATCGTGTCCCTGATGTGGCCATCGTTGTTGACCAGAGTTTTGACCAGGCAGTCGTGGCAGAAGACGTGTCCGCAGCTCAGAGTCCGCTCGGCGCCGGATAATCCCTCGTAGCACACCGGGCACTCCCGAGCCTCCTCCGGGTCTCTGGAAAATGCCATAGAAGTCACAGAGAGCGACGCCGAGTCAAGTGGAAGGAGCAGCAGGGATCATGACTGTGGAGTGGGTGGAGGTGGAGAGAGCAGTCCAACTGGGTCTGCCACCTCTGTCTTGCACTGATTGGGTCCCGGCTGAAGAGGACGAGCGGGTTCCAGCGTTTATGTACTGCCACACTGGAGGAAAGAAAACCTGAAAATTTGTGAGTCAACAATAACCGCCGGAATTACCCCGACGTTCTGCGGGCCATTTACAGTAAAACAATCCGCGTGCTTTTAGGTTCCGGTGATCCCCAACACATGGGAAGATTTTTTTTTTATTGTTTTTTTTTTTTATTGGACGAGGAGGTAGTATTATAGTATTCACATTGTATCAAGCTATGGGGAAATACCTGGCCAGAGCTACCAGGAAAACACTTTAATCGCTGGTTACAAACAAAGGTGATGCCAAAAAGTACACACAACACAACTTACCTGATTCATGAAATAAGTAACTAATGATTATGTTTAATTACAACTATAAAGACAGAGCCAACAATAATCTTTTATAAATTGTATTAATTTATTTTTAAATAAATTTGTGCTTAAAAAGTGCATCTGATACTGAGCTTTTACATTGATCTAGAATTGCTAAATTCTCAGGATTATATGGTATACTTATCTCATATTTATTTATTTTGTTGGACAGCAGTCAGTCTTTATCTAGTTTGCTTATAATTCAAATAATACAGGTTTAGAAAATGGCATGATACTCTGGGAAATTCTAATGATTCCATTGCAAAAAAAAACACATTTTAATACATAATTTTGCAGTACTTATACCTCTCAAATTCGATGCATCATTACTTTAGATAGATCACCAAGTATGGTGTTTAAAAAAATTGAAGTTCCTATGCATCTGTCTTTGTGTCTTAAATCTCCTCAAAAAATGCAAAATGTAGTGTCATGTTTACTGTTGTGTAACTTGAACGTGATTTAGCTAAAGCAACTTTTGTTTCAGTTCAGCTGCAAATATGCATACGATTCAAACTAGAAAGGGAAAGCAGGGAAATAATCAATCTGTTATATTTGCAAAACAGATTCTGCATCCTCCCCTGTGGCGTTACTCAGAGGATCATGATTGTCGTGGCTCGCGGCGTGGAAAAAAGCAGCCGCAAATGAGAAAAATGAAAAGGCATTCGAAGTCAGTCATTGAAAAAGTACTTTTTTGAACTTGTATTGTGCCAACAATATGACACAATGCGCTAACAATTCCCGAGAGAAATATGAAGGACGGGTCTATGAGGTGGTCATGCTCAGGTCCCCACAAGTGCCTTTATGACCCAAAGTCTTCAGGTGAGGGTTGGACTCACCCAGCACACACAAGGAAGATTACAAGTCCTGCTGGCCAAGGAACACCTTGGTATTTCCCCAGATAAGCAGGAGGAGCTTTCCTGGACACATGCACTTATGATGGAATGTACCATTCCCTTGGACCTGAATTTCAAGGTGCTTACCAGGTAAGCGTTTAGATGCCCACTGAGTATATGTGTGACGGGTCGGAGGTCAAAATGCTAAGTTGCCAATATTACTCATACAGATGATATTTATTTTCATTCTTGCTGGGCAAAACATTTTATGTAAATTTAATCCAATAAATATTGATTAATAAAAACGTTCATGCAGTCAAGACAGTCACTAATAAAATATTAAACGTTGCATTTTGTTTCACAGGTATTTCATTTGTTTTACAACGCTCCTGTTATTCAGTTTGTTTTTCTGTGGCGCGTTTCGGGTGACATTGCTTGGGACACGTAATGATGGTCCACTTTGTTTTGTTATGGAAATCACACGCCATCACGCGGCGAAAACAGTAAACCCAATAAAGAGCGATTTAAACACAAAAAAAAGGTGCGGCAGTTTCTATCACGTTTAGGTCTATGGCGGACCCGCCCTGTACTGACGCAAGTTGCATGACGTCAGCACGTTCACGTCGGGATTTGACGTCGCTTCCGGGAGACGCGTTGGCAATTTCCTAAACACGGTAGTCAGTGGAGTCTTCAGCTCTGTCGTGGGAGAGTCCGGCTGTGTGACTGTGTGTGTGAGAGGGACTCTCAGGTACCGGGACGGGAAAACCGACAAGCCTTCGGACATCTGTTTGACATGAGCAGGTATTCTCATGTTATTTCTTCAATTCAAATCAGTATTTTTCACTCGTACGGTTATGACTAATCGACCTCTGCGAGAAATGACGTCTCGCTGTCACGTCAGCTATATTCTTTAACTGTGTTTCTATTACGAAATTACACCAATTTGTATTTGATAGTGTCTGTTTTTCTCGTATTAGCAATATAGTTTGAATATAATAGCTAATAATGTTCAGCTAAAGCTGCTCTTATTTGACATATACCTGCTTCTAATGTTTTGCTAGCATATGTGTTCACTAGCCATGGCATCGTTTTGGTCCCTAAGACTCATGTGGTTAAAAACTGCAGAGTAAAAGAGGATGTGTGAGGAGATAATGTTACACAGGAAACATTTCAGCACATTCTCTGGTGTGTGACGTCTAAACTGGCTCTACCTTACGAAGGACTATCGTGTTTTAATCGCAAAGTTCATGGCCAGTTGACTGAGTTTATGAAATAGTTTAAGAGGTGAAGCAGTGTGGCATGTACCTATTGAACTGCTGCTCTTCCATTACATTGTGTGTGTGAATGGTTACAGCAACCATAGTGAACGGTGACTAATTCCAAAATAACATAGTTCAAGCTTGATAGAAAAGCTTGAAACCAGTTGATGTAAAAGATGTTAATGTACAGGTTATTATATGTTAAATCTGTTTTCAAACCCAGTGACACTCAGTGCACAGCTGTCCTTCAATAAACCTCAATAGTTTCTATTTGAGCGGCTTCTGTGATGTTTATTGACAAGAGAACTATCTTGCTGTTTTCCATTGTTTTATCCCATTGTGTCTTTTCTGCTTTTAATAATAATGATGTGAAAAGAGATGGCAGATCTCTGTTCATGTTTTGTTTTACAATCCATAACTGAGTAAACAAATTCTAATAGTGAAGAAAACATTAACTAAAAGTGTAGTGTTCAATGGCACCTCATCTTCCTGGTATTTTAGTCCCTGCATTCCCTCATGATGGTCAAGAGGAGTGTGCAGACATGTGAGAGGCCTGTCAGAAAAAGTTGTTGACGCCAGAACTTTGGAATGTCTGAGGAGGGAAGCAGTCGTACAACTCATGAGTGTAAGCCAGTCATACTGGGTGGAACTACTGAGGGGTGGCTTCCCTTGTTTCCGCCCTTGTGATCCAGTACATTTGCGGGAACATTATGTCGGCAGATCAGATTTATATGGAGCTCAGACCACCTACTCCACAAAAGCGGTGGCCCTTATTAGGAGTGTTCCTTAGATTTGTACTTTCAATTGTCACTTATAATGGTATTAAACTTGATGTCATGGTGGCCTTTTTTCTCAGTGGTTATAATTTATAATCCACGTACCACAAGATTATACATGCTCTTGAAACTGGATTAAACTCATGAATTCATAGAGTTTCATACAGGCAGTAGGGACCAAATCTGTTTGACATGACTGACACTCAACTGCCCTGTCACTTGTGTTGCGTTTAGGCAAATCCAGACTTGTATTGGGGACACGTTCTTAATGTGCTTCCAAGACACGCCTTTAATGAATAAGTTAAACTAAGCCAAAGGAAGTCATTTTTAAATTATTTACCCTCATTCTTTTGTTATTTTTTGTCCCAGTTTGAAATTACTATTGGAATTGGATTATAGTTTTCATCTTATGTTATATAAAGAAAGGCACGTAAACAACAACACACACAAGGAATGTTATTGTAGCAGATTGCTTGGCATAAATAGTTGAATTCCCACACCGTGGGACTAATAAAGGCCGTCTATTCAAATCTAAAAGTGCCTTCACCCTGAGCCATTGAAGCTGTCATATAAATGTTTCCCAACTTTTCCCGCAGTGTGCTCTGACATGGACACAGAGATGATTCCAAAATTTTTGTCAAAGGATGAGGAAGTGGCTTACTGGAAGGCACAAGCTCTCAAATACAAGAAAAGGTAAGTTCTTTTTGTTGTGAGATTCGACATGCTCTGGATCTGAGGGCTCTCTATTCATAGTTTTTTTTGTAAAAGAGCTTATGCAACAAAGTGGAAAAGTCATATCACTCATGACCTATGAACAGGACACCAGACCTTTTCCGAGTTATGTCAACAAGGGGAAGCTGAAACTTGGTCAGAACTGAGAGAATGTATTGTGGAGCAAAACAAAGGGGAAAATATTAAAAGGTTTTCTCCCTATTACTGTAGGCAATGTGGCCTCTATGGAAGTAATCTTAATCTCTCGAGTGACCGCGACTTGCCCAGTCGGCCAACATAGAAAAGGTTATGTAAATTTTGGCTGAATCAGACATCTGCGTTTTCTATTCGTGGCCTGAAATCTCGGTCTGCTCTCAGAGGGAGGTGGCACATCTGTGGTGTGGATAAATATTCCAGTGGTTTTCCTAGAAACTTCAGCTGTGGGTACAAATGCTCATGGAAAAACAATTCACAGTTTGGTATCCAGGACTGTACCCACAAGTCTTTTGAGGACTGTGTTTTCACTGAGGGTTTTAAATGGATTCTGATGAGAAGAATTGCTGGATGAAAGTACTTCAAAGCTTCAATAAAAATGAATTTGGGCCAATACATTCACAAGCTTGATAATAGTAGTGTCATATTTTGTTCTTTTGCACTGAAGGTTATTTCATGTGCTCTGTTTTAAATGTCGCTGTAGAACTGAAAACTTCCATTTGTATGGAGAAAAAGTATGGTGGGAGAAAACCCCATCCACCACCAACACTAAGCCAACAGAAACCATAGTTGCTGACTCATGTAGAATGGTAGCAACTGAGGTTTTACTTGTGTGTGTGAGTCAGTGTCCTGCTTCCACATGGAAACATTGACTTGATTATTCTGATATAATAGAATGTTGCTTCAAATGGACTGGCGTGGAGATGCTTTCTAAAAGCTGACAGGGAAGTGAGAGGACGTTGTGACAGCAATGCTGTGGAAAATTGAGTTTTCTCTGAAGTCTGAATCAGAACCTTGATCATATTACAAAATGTTGGGCGTTTTTCCAGCTAACAATCCCACATGTCTGTATTAGACAGTTATTAAAATGGAGGATTGATCAGCTATTTGGGAATTCCCATGGTAGAGTTTCTTAAGAGTTTCTCCCAAATTGATGTATAAGTTATCGAGATTTCTGCCACTAGAACCTTGACATTTCCTGGTCAAAGTAGCTTCACACAAATGTACCTGGTTGTGAAACTGTAATAGGCTGGGGGCCAATTTTAAAGTTCTAGTGAGCCACATTTGGCCCCCGGCCTTGTGTTTGATGTGTTGTGCATTGAAGGAAAACAGACTCTAAAACTTATTGAGCATATTTTTACAGGAATTGCTGAGTAATTTAACATGTAATAAAATGATGTTAATGTGGTAAACTTACTGAAGTACTAATATACAGTGAACATGAATGCTGGCTTGTGTAACTGCTGGTTAGGTAATTGTTCCTGGTAGTTGTGGAGGTATGTGGACAGGTGGGAATTTTGTTGGAGGCAGACCCTTTACTCAAGTCTAGGTGAAGTGTCAAACAGCGGTGAAATGTGCGGCATGCTGATGAGGCAGGCTCTTTTCTGTGCAGGCATGTGTGGAACGACAGGCACAACAACTGATTCATGAATTCCAGCTCTCTGTACGGCCATTATTTCGGCGGGAGTCAGCTGATCTCCCTGTTAGCTACTATGTCATTCTGCGTGGGCTCCAGGAAATGACGAACGGTTGGGGTTAATTGTCGATGAGTTTGTTAGATAATAAGCTGCTGTTTGGGTGTGGAGCAACAGAACACATCTCCACTTTGTCTTTCACTTCCTGTTTCTGTGCCCTCTCATTTTGCCGTGACCTTTCACCTCTCACAGCTGAGGACAGAATGCATGTGAACCACCCCTTATGCTCCAGCTGTCTCCTCTATTTAGAAAGTGACTGCACAATGCTGAGCTGTAAAGTGTTTTGTTTCTGGTCGAGGATCAGCTCAAGGTTGAAAATCTCAAAAATGTTTTTTGTTGTTTTGAGATGAAACCACTTGATTTAGGAGTGGATTCAAACAGTCAATACAATTGTACGCTGTTTTTTTAAAATCTGAATAATCTCATTAAGATTTAGTAAGTGTTATGCAATGGAGCGCGTCCGATAAGAGACGTCTCTGTCCTTCCAGCTGCCATGATGCCCAGGAGGAGCTGCAGGAGTTCCAGGAAGGTAGCCGAGAGTTGGAGGCCGAGTTAGAGGCCCAGCTCACGCAGGCCGAACATCGCCTGAGAGACCTGCAGACGGAGAACGAGAGGCTGAAGAACGAGGTGTCAAACCTGAAGGTACTTGGCCGCTCGCCATGGTTTATTTTCAGACTTGGCCTGTCTGAAACTTGCGCTACCAATAAAGCCGTCAGCGGTTACTTAAGAGGTTATCTGATCCATGTTCGCTGTTCCAGCGCTTGGTGTTAATAAGACCTGTGTTTTAAGGCCTGCGGCTCGCTTTAATATGGGATGGATGGGGAGAAAATAGAAAACAGTCTGGCCTGGAATTACCACAAGCACAAGGTGTACTCAGGATTGAAATCAATGGCCTCCATGTTAAATTGTCCTCATCACATGGCGGTAAACTCAGCTGAGTCAGGCTGCTCCGCTGCGTGTAAACGGGCCTCTCCCAGGAACAAAGACTCCCTTTTGAAAGTCACTAAATGTGGATCATTCACATGATGCTTCTGTTCCCCTCCGGTGCTGCGGAGAGTGAGTGATAACGTCCTTTATGTCTGACTTTCATCCCTACAGGAGAAGCTGGAGCAGCAGTACGCGCAGAGCTTCAAACAGATTTCTGTGTTGGAGGATGACTTGGGTCAGACCCGGAGCATCAAGGAGCAGCTTCACAAATATGTGAGGGAGCTGGAGCAGGCCAACGACGACCTGGAGAGAGCCAAGAGGTGTGTTGCCCTGAAGAGAGTTTCGGGTTCAAATGTCTTCAAAAATAAGGTCCAATGAATTTTAATTTGTGTCCAACCTGCTTTTGATCAGAGCAACAATCGTGTCCCTGGAGGACTTTGAAGGTCGTTTGAACCAGGCCATCGAGAGAAACGCCTTCCTGGAAAGCGAGCTGGATGAAAAGGAGTCTCTGCTGGTGTCGGTGCAGCGGCTGAAAGACGAAGCTCGAGGTAAACACCGTCTCCTCCAGCTTCTGTCGCCAGTGTTTGCTTCCCATTCACAAGATTGCGTCTCTTCCGCAGACCTCAGACAGGAACTGGCCGTCCGGGAAAGAACTACAGACAGGATGTCGGCTCCCAGCTCTCCAACATTAGACGCAGACAAGATGGACTCGGCCGTGCAGGCGTCTTTGTCGCTACCAGCTACGCCGGTGGGCAAGGCGGCCGAGCTCACCTTCATGAGTCCGAAAGGTCAGGAGCCACACCGCTGCTGTTTACACACTGCAGGTGTAAATCCACTTACTAGACAACTAATGCGGGCTTATGTCCGACAGCTCTGACCAACGGGTGTGGAAGCTCATCACTCACACCCACCGCCAGAATCACCGCTCTCAACATTGTAGGGGATCTGCTGAGGAAAGTCGGGGTGAGTCTGAAGCACCTGAGATTTCCAACTGGAACTAGATGAGATTTTATATCAACGGGTTTTTGATTCCCTCACAAGGCGCTGGAATCAAAGCTTGCCGCCTGCAAGAACTTCTCCAAAAACCAAGCGACCCGAAAGCCCTTCCCCACTGACAAAAGCGCCATCATCAGCAACAACTCCAACAAGTTCTCGCACTCACTTCACACCACTTGCTACGACAAAACGTGAGTCTAGAGCCGCGCAACTGTTTGTCTTCGTAATTTACTTGAAAGGTGCAGCTTGTGTTTCGATTCATTTGGATTTTTTTCTTATATACTTTTTATATACTTATATACATTTTTCTGAGTCTGGATTGATTGAGATGTGAAGATGTGTACATATAAAATAAGAGATCTTTCCTAATCAAAAAAATGCTTTTGTTTCCCCAAATATAATATGAAATAAAACAGAATCATTTTTATAGATTATTATTGTTATAGTATTTATGGATCATTTTCCATTTTAATTAATTTAAACATATTTATCAGTTAGCCGGATCTTAACCTTATCCATATGCTGGATTGGAAAATCACTCTATCATTGGTTGTGTGTGCAGGACCTTAAACGGACTGGACCCAAGCACCATGACCTCCATGGCATCTGCCAGAACCGTGTCGCCGTCAGGCCTCCTGCCTGTGAGCGTGTGAGTGGCACATGCTCCAACTCCAGTCCAGCCAATGCTTTGTGGTGACACTGAATGTTCGTGTGTGTGCGCGTGTGCGTGCGTGTGTGTGTGGAAGTTTTGGGGAGCACAAGAGGCTCAATGGTGCAACAAAACATACCCAAAGTTCGCAGCTCTTATGTCCTGAAACTTACTTGCATGTGTCTCTTGTGTTACTAACATGACAGAAGGTCATTGCGTGACCTTGACCTCCTTTGTGTCCTCTGCAATTGCACATTTAAGCTAATTTCACTCAGAATGTACTCTATTTAAAAAAGGGATCTGTTGATATAATTTAACTTTAAGAAGCAGTATTTCTCATTTTGGTGCATGTGTTAGGTGAGGGGCAGGGTCACTGCAGCCCCTCACCCACTGTATGACTGAAGTGAATGTTGAACGTTCAGAAGCCATGTAGCCGCGACGCCGTTGTGTGGCTGCTAGTTGTTATCAGCTGGTTCTGTCCTCAAGGTCAAACCCGCACTTAAGTGGCTCCTTACTCTGCGCCACAAGCGAGCGTTTTGTCAGGAGCAGGTTTTGCCTTTTTTTTTTTTTTTAAAATCACTATAAATTTCCGTGCTTTTATTGTGACAAAGAAATGAATAAAAACAGAAGGCCTCGTGGGAAATCGATCTCCACCATTGCTGTTTGTCACTCAGCACCAGCGCAAATTGTTAGTTAAATTGTTGAAATAAAAAGTTGATTTTAACAGGTCTGGATTTCTGCAATTAAACCCTCTTTTGAAGTATTTCCACAGCTGTGTTTCAAATGATTTTGGGTCACAGTGAAAGCCTGTTACCGAACTGACTGATCTGGTGTCAGTGTACATAGTTTGTATTGATAAGTTTGCTAAATTTGTACATACTGACATTAAAGTCCTATTTATTTCAGAATGTGTGTTCAGCTGTAGCTGCTGCCTATGACGATGTTTGTTGGAATTGTTTCACTAAATAAAGATTGACAATGAAATATGCAGTTGATTTGTTTATTTTCTGGGGAATAAAACGCAGTAATGCAACATGAAAGAAAACAACAAAACGTGCTGGCCGATGTATTTCCCCCTCGATTTAAAGAAGTCCTAATTTCTTTTCCATTTCTTCTCTTAATTTGTTTTTCTGGATCTGTAAAGAAAACACATTTTTAAAGACTGGATTCCAACGCAACTCGAACAAAAATATCCCTTTGTTTGTGCTCTGACAGTTTCACTTGGTGGCTTTCTTGTTATCGGTTTTATTGAATGCCGATATATATATATATATTTTTTTTTATATGACTTCCCATTTCCCTGCCATCTGTTAATGTATATGTAAATAAACTATTTTCTAATTTAACTATTAACTTCATTACATGTCATGCAGATGCATCATAGATTCTGTTGCTTATATATATATATATATATATATATATATTTATATATATATATATATATATATATATATATATATATATATATATATATATATTATATATGCTCCAACTGGAAAATATGCATAAAATAACAATAGAGATACAAATGAATGCTGTGAAATAAAGTAGGAAAAAAATAATAATTAAAAAAAGCTGCATCTTAAGTTTCTTGCTTGTTCATTTTTAGACATTAAAGGTCACGATCTGATGATGAAAATTGTGCTGGTGCTGCAGTGGTAAGTTAAGTTGCCCTCTGTCTAAAAATAATGCTGAAAAATGATCTTACAATTTAAGAAACAGAGGCTTATTTGTTACTATTATGCTACTCCCTCAAGTCAACAAGTACCTTCCCAGAGGCGGTCTGAGGATAGCTGTCCACAAACACCACATAGTGGGGGATCTTGAAGTGAGAGATCTGGGGACAGAGACAACCTTAGATCTCATCATCATGACAAACCACACAGCACTGGTGTGATAATCCACCTGGTTTTTGCAGAAGGCTGTGATCTCCTCAGCGCTGGACGTGTGTCCCTCCTTCAGCCTGATGCATGCGCACACCTGCTCACCCAGCCGCTCGTCTTTCACCCCGATCACCTGCCAGACACAAATAGACTCCTCTTATTCTCCTGTCGCAAGCCACATGAGAAGGGGGGGGGGGGGGGGGCAGTGATGTCCAGGTCAGCGAGAACATAAATGAAGTTATGTCATGAGTTGCGGAGGCAGGACAATCTCTGTGGACTCGACTTGAGATGTGACTAACAACCGACAGCAGGCTTCACGCACTGAACTGTATAATAACAGCAGCCCTGTGTTCCAGCTGTTTCCTCCTCCAGGGTGCGCGAGACGCTCTGATGCTCGTTTATCGGGCTGAAATTGTCGACCCTACTTCCGCAGTGGCGCCCTCTGTCGGTGGCGAGTCTCACCTGCACCTCCTTCACTGAGGGATGCGTGTAGAGAAACTGCTCAATTTCGGCGGGGTAGATGTTCTCTCCTCCACGGATGACCATGTCCTTGATACGACCTTCAATGCGGAGATAACCCCGGCTGTCCAGGCTCGCGGTGTCGCTGAAGGCAAGGGAGAAACACGCCATTTATTACAACAAACGTCTTACTCATTCGGCGGTCTAGTGACTATATGTCCCCAAAATAGAGCTTTTAAAATACGTTCTACAACCAACATTATCTTCTACGTTCCTGAGACTTTTAATCCAGCTTTGTTTGTCGATAGCGACTCAACTACTTTATGTTAAACCTCGGGTTTGCAAATGTTTTGCTATGCTAACTAGCTTTTTTTGACACACCTCTTACACATTGACGAACGCGCGAGCTCAAACGTTTGTCTGTGTTGAAAATGACAACTCACTCTGTCCTTAGCTAAAGGTCACGTTGGCTTCACACATGCGCCTCAAACTGAAACTTTAAATTGAAGTCGAAAACGAAGAGAACAAAGCGACAATTCGTACTTTAACGTGAACATGTCAGTGAAAAGGTTCCCTCTCAAGATGGCGGCTAAAACGCAAGGTGCCTTACTACTCACTTGACTAAATAAGGTCACCAGAACCAGTTTGTTTGTTTTGTTCTTTTGTCTGTTTCCCATCTTGTTTATCCGCAAACTACAGAAACCTCACCTGCATAGCAAGTCAATGCATTCATTTTGCCTTAACTTAGTACTGTAAAAATTTTTATGAGACCATCTTTCTCATAAAAATGTCTCAATTCTTATCATAATCTACATAATACAATGTAAATGTTCACTGTTTTTCTTTTTTTAATCCTTTGATTTCATAACCCAGACTGTTATGTAACGGTACACAGGGGTCAAGCATGACCCAAGGGCCACCATTCGTTCCACAGACCATGCAAAATTGATCAAAGTAGGAATGAAGGCATCACAAGCTATAGACAAATGCAATGTCATTGGTTTAAATAAACACAATGGACAATGATTCATTCACTTCATGTTTCATTTGGTGAATGTCTTTCACCAATTCAGCAACAAAATGCCACTACTTAATAAAATCCTCTTCACTTCAGTCGAGTTGTTTTTTGCTGTCATTATTAACAAGGAAAACATTTTGTTTCCTCATCTAGATTGTTTTTGACTGTATTTCCTGATGAACAACTACTGTTCATCAGAAATGAATGCAGAAAAATCAAATGTTCCATACCCGGTTTTGTACCAGTGATCCTTGCCAATAACCTCCCTGGTCTTCTCCTCGTCATCCCAGTACCCGTGCATCAAACAGCTGCTCCTGATCATCAGCTCTCCTGTGGCTCCCAGAGGGACCATCTCTCCAGTAGTCGGGTCCACGACTTTGGCCTGCAGGAAGCATTCTAGATCACACGGCGTTCATCGTGAAACTTCAACGATGGACACCTACTTCAGTGTGTGGTAAGATGTGTCCAACGTTGTCTTTGTTGTTGTTGTCATAGGGGAACGTCAGGAAAGAAAGTGGGCCACTCTCGGTGCTTCCATAGGCAACCTGTGTGACGGCAATCATATTGTATTCCATGGCTCTCTGGACCGGCCTTTGTGTCAGAGTTCAAGTCTTACTGGATTGACAAGCTGTTTCAAAGCATCTCAGTAGTCTGTGACTATACGTATATAGTGACCATGAGTGTGAATCTTTAAATATATACAAGGCCATACATCACTTACCATGATCCCTCTTATGTTCAAGTCTGTTTTTATTCTCCGTACAATTTCAGGGGAGCAAGCAGACCCTCCCATTAGCCCTGAAACAGAGGCAAAAGTCTTGTTGGTACGTCTCCGAGGATGGGTCAGCTCTGATAGCAATTACCAAATTCAGCCGAGGACAAGTCAAACTTGTGTAAATCCTTCTGTGACAGCATGTCGATAAACATCGTCGGAGTCCCGTAAATGAAGTTGCATCTGGATTTGGAATCGGGAGTATAATTGTCACTTTAAATGGAAGCGATTGAGGTGTTTTCTTTTTATTTACTTTTCATCCTGTATGGTCTGTAGATTAGTTCGGCTGTTGTAGCTGGACGAAGGGAAGACCAACGTGGTTCCATGAACTGCCATACACATCCCTCCCAACACCGAGCCAAAGCAGTGGAACAGGGGAACAGGAACGCAGGCGCGAGCAGGCCGCTGCTGGTTGAAATGAGTCGTGTTTAAGACGTTTGAAACACGTTTGGAGCCAAGTTACGACTCACGTTCATCCCCAGTCTCAGACCCGCGAAGTAGCTGTTGTTGACGATGCCGAAGTGAGAGAGAGTGGCTCCTTTTGGATTCCCGGTTGTCCCCTGAAAGCATGGTTCAGTTCACATCCGATACATTCATGGGTTGACAGATGTGCCATTACAGATGTTAGCTGAATGTTGATGGGTTCATCCGGGATCAGTTTGCTCTGCAGTTCCATCAGCTCTTTGTGATGTCGGCTCTCCGCGGCCTGAAACACGTCGTCCATGTGCAGCGTTCCAGGCTGCCTGCTCTCCGTGACGATCACCAGTCGTAAGTGTGGCAACCTGCCGCTCACAAGTGTCAGTGCGTGTCACAAGAGTAACTTCTCTACCTTCATACCTGGAGCTCCGCAAGGCTCCTGCTGCTGTGGTCTCCATCTCTGGGCAGATCCTTTTGATGATGTCGCAAAATCTTTGAGTTTTGAAGGAGCTCGGACACACGATTGCGTTGCACTGGACCTGGGCGGAACAGTAGCAACTGTCTGTGCAAGCAACATTTCATTCTACATTGCTCTTAAACGCTTCGCACTAGAGCGTTTTAATTCATAAACGGTATAGATTTGTTTGTGATTTAACAAAGACATTCGGTTCCACCCTCATGTGGATGTTTGATATTTTGGATTTCATTTCTTCCGCTGAAACTGGTTGAATAGTACAACTGTGCTGAGTGTGTCGTTTGATACCTCGTGTGTACAGCGATGGCTGGATTACATAACATTGCATTGTGCATCCTGTTGTGTGTGTTCTGGTTGATTCTCACGGAACACAAAGGAAAACTCTTTGTATCTAAGAGGCATGAGAATGAGCTATTGAAGTGCAACTCCCTGATGGAATTTGTTTCAGGGGGTTAAATGAAGTTATTTTTTCCTCTGGAAAACTAAGAATGAATGGATCTTTTGTTTGTTTAACTGGGAAACTATTGAGCAATGTCATTGACTGTCGATTGAAATGAAGGGTTTAAATGAGGGAGTGACGGGACAAAAATATTTCAGCTCACCGTCTTTTCTGTGATGAGGATAAAATATGTGAGTTCCATTTTTATTGACAGAAGTCAGCATCTCACAGATATTTAACTGTAATTTACCTTCCTAAGGATGAACTCCAACTCCTTCTCCTGATACGCTGTGTTCAGCGACACCTGCACACAAGAACATAACGGCCCCACAGGGCTTTTCCACATGATCTTTCTCTCTCGTGGACCTCAAACTCACCAGTATAATTCCAGCTTTGGCTGTGGCGAACTGGAAGAGAAGCCACTCATATGAGTTGGGTCCCCAAAAGCCCAACCGTTCGCCACGTTTCAGTCCCAGAGCAATGAGACCAGCAGCCACTTTGTCTACCTGCAACAGCCAGATAAATAAGAGAGCAGAAGAGCTGTGATGCCCTTTTTATTAGTTGGCCAATCCATTAAAAAGCAGTTTAAAGCTCCTTTACAAAGCCCACTAGATGGCGCTCTGGGTTTCCAGACCATCTAAGTTTTTACTAAAATAGATTTTTTTTTTTAAAGAATAAACAATAAAGGGTGAGGGTTATTTGACAGTGTTTTAAGGACTAAATGAAGCATATACATATAATATGATAAAGGAGTAGGATGACATTCGTCTTTTAAGAAATGATGATATCTAGGAAATATATTTGAACTTGAAAAATTTGCCAAAAATCTTAACAGAAAAGCTTGATATTTTCGGATGATCTCCCTCATAGTTTAACAGAAGGGACACAGAGCTGTTATTCACATGAGAGTATAAGTATTTGGGTAGAAAATGCCAGATGCTTACGTCCAGCTGAAACTGTGCAAAGGTTTTTCGAATGCCATCTTCCAGGAAGACCACCGCCTCTCTATCAGGTGAACGCTGGACTGTCTGGTCCAGACTCTGAGCCACAGTGAGTGACAGCATTGGGAGCGAGGAGGTGCCGTGGACGTAGCTGCTGGTCAGAGTCTCCCTGTGAGGTGGGCTGTCTGCTTGGAAGGTCCTGATGGAGACATGTTTATCTCCCACTGGAAAATGGTTCACCGTGGACCGTAAACTTACCGACACCACTGGGACCAACCGTATCTTCGCGGCTTCCAAGCAACCTTGGGTTCATGTCCACCCACTGAACGAACGCATGACCTCAAACGGGACGAAGAAATCCGCAATGCCATGGAGCTAAGAGGACTGAAGACTGGAAGACTAGCTGATGAGATCTGCATGAACCCCTTTCATACCTGACCGACCTGGTCGCCCCTCCTCTCTGATTGGAACTAACTAGTCTATCATTAACTGATGGGCAGAGGACCAAAGATCAAGCTGTAACACATTTGTCAAGACAAGTCAGTGCTTCTTCTGAACGGTCAAATACTGAGCGGAACTTTTGTTCACGTTTGAGTACACAACTCAAATAAATCTTTGGGGATCGCATGGGTTGGGTGAATCTTCGCCAGGAGTGCAGTGATTCCAACAAACTTTTCTGACACAAAGTGAGTACTAAATGTTGAGTGACGGATGGAAATACTCATGACTTGTCAATGATTTCTCCCAGATAAGTATTTAAACTTGCTGACTTACAGTGGGGCTTGTGTTGCGTTTGTCTTGTTTGTTACTCATTGACTTGAAGATTCTATCACTGATTCCATCATTTCTGTTTTACAGTACTTTCGATTAAAATTTGACTTGCCAAAGTAATGTAGGAACTTGAGGGAGACAAACGTTTTCCTCTCATCTCTGTCTGCTGGGAGCGTCTCCCACAGCGCCTCTCCTATCTGTCCACCTTCTTAAATAACACATATTTCTCCTTTCCACTAGTAATTGACTTTTTCTGACCCAAAAAAGCCAGGTGTGTGGAGGCAAGGGAACTAAACCACATCCTGTCAGTCAAACAACCGAAAACTGCTCAGTGAAACTCAGAAAGTAGACTCAACAGGTTTATTAAAATGACAATGAAGGGGGAAAAAATGTTAAATCGATGTCCAGATGGGCTTCAGATAATTCAGAAAAGATTAAACTCAAAATCATAAATCAATCCCGGTATAAACATGCTCAATTTCAGAAGACTGGCTAAATCTCGCTGGGGTTTTGTCCGAAAATATTGTCAAGTCCGTGAACTCGAGTCAGTTGTACTTTCCTTTGACTCCGCTAGGCGGCGCTGTTGTCAAGCAAGTGCACCTCCGACAGTCAACTCAAGAGAAAAAGAAACGTGGTCGACGATGAAGGTCCCCTCGGATCCAATTTTGCACCTGCGGGAACCAAGTCTCGCATACAAATAGAGCAGCTTCACTTTAAAATGACATTTAAAAGTACGTTTGCGAAAAGAACTTGCGATTAAGAACTACAAACATGGAGGATGAGCTGTGCTTTGTGTGTCCCTTTCGGTTTAATCCGATCTTATATGCCATTCACAGAAGCATTTAAAGCTGCATAAACAAGCCTGTTATTAAAAGTAAAATAAAAATGTCACGTTATCTTGGCAATATGCTATTGTATTTCCACACCTAAGTTAGTGTGACGACAAACCCACGTGTCGTCTTGTGCTCCTGCCTGAGATGCTGACTGAGGCCCGTCACTGTTGAAGTTGACATGTCCCTCGAGTCTGTATGTTGTCCTCATTCTTGTCGTGGACACCAAATGGTTGATTGGCGTTTTATAGGTGCCAAAGTCACAGTATTGAGTTCACATCCAGGATGAGTCTTTGGAAGACCTCCTTGATCATGTTTGTGTGAGTGGTGAAAAATAATTGGCAAAAAAAAAAAAAAATTCAACACGATTCCACAATTTCCAAAAGCTGCGTTGAGCTTTTGCAGAGAATCTCCTGCCCACCAGCTCTGTGTGTTTGTGTCCAGTATACACAGCATGAAATGATCTCCAGCGTGATGCTGGAGACGGTTCTCTTCAAGTGAAGACGATTCATTACTTCTTCCGGGCCGACTTGACAAGCGGGGTCAGATAAATCCTTGAATCAGCGCCTCTGTTAGTGCACGGTCGTCACGACAACTCGACCAAAAGACCAAACTCTTATGGTGTGTAGCTACACAGCAAACTGGCAGGCAGACAGGACTGCAGACTTGATAAAGACAAATGTATGGAGGAGACTTGAATTGAAATAAGTGATTGAACAAGTTGAGTTGATCATGAAATCATTTGACATGAGCTTGCTTTGTATTTGAGTTAAATAACATGGCGTTTACTCTCCTTTTTATTCCTCCTCCTCCTCCTAGTCTAGTCTTATTCCGTCCCCAATATTGTTTCCCATTACCCAGCGGAAGAGGAGAATATTGTTTGGCTCACCCTTGGCCCACCAGATACATGCAACCCTGAGGGAGGTGGACGTGAGTCATTAGCAGCGCTGTGTGTCCAACACTAGGGACCCGACAGTTTCTGCCAAAAATGTGGCGGGTCAACAGGTCGCTGTCATCTGTTTTCAGTGTGACACATGGTGCTGTGACACCGCGAGGAGACGTGACTGGAGAACATCTTTTCCCTCAGTCGTGCAGTGACTCGTCTGTTTATCAAAATATTAATGTCATGTGACAAGATCATGGCTCAGTGGTGCAGTGGTTAGTCCTGCGCAAGAAGGTTTGGATCATGAATCAAAATAGTTTGGTTTTTTTTTTTTTAAACTAGTGTCCTTTCAGTGTACGCTGTTCTTTGGCGTGTGTGTGTTTCCACTGGAAACTCTGGTTTCCTCCACTTTCTGAATTGAAAAAAAGGTCTCATGCTAGGTGAGTTGGCCTCAGAATGATATCCACTCATATCTGGCGCCATTTCAATTTCTGTCCGGCGACTCTGGAGAGGTCTCCTGGAAACAAATGGAGCAGGTAATGATGCAGAGAAATGACTCTGGAGAGGCATGACGGAAAGCACGGGCTGGAGAACACTGTTGCAGCCAACTCCGACTGATAGCGGGTCTGATCTATCTTCAAAAAGTGCTATTGTATTCATCACCGCACATATTCTTGAGTTTTCCTCGCTCAGAGGATCCTTGATATATTAGTTTTATTCGCCTTGATCTTGCAACTCCACTTGAAAAGATGAGTCCAGCTTCATTTTACGCCTGTGTTTTATCCAGCAGAATGAAAGTGAACGTGTAGAACAAAACAGCTTTTCCCCACTGCTTCCAGTGGTTGGAGTCTGCTGCAGCAAATCACCATGAATGGCTGATGGCGGCCTGCAGATGATGCCCTCTGTAATGGTGTCTCCAGCAAGCTGCGTCTCTGTCGAGCATGCGCCTGTCAATGTGTCAACTACATGCTCCGTCAAGGTTGCAATCTCCAGCTTTTGTGAACTACCCTCATCCAGGTCGGCTCCTCAAGTGTGAGGGAAGAAAGAAAAAAATTCAGCAAAAGAGGAAAATATGAGGGTTTATTTCCATTCTCAGGAAGAGCAGCCATATACCAAAAGTGATTATTGTCTCCAGACATAAAAAGTTAGCCACACAAACCCAATAATTTACATATTTGGACATTTTTCATTCGATTTGGAAGAAGAAATTGTTTCAAATATCAGGCAGCCATTCATGAGCTGGTTGGGGGTTTACAGAACGAGTCATTACAAACGTGTGTCGCAGTTTTGAAGTCATTTACATGACTAGTTGTGCAACCAAAGATGACATCGAGGCAAAAGCACTCTTTCATGCCCTGAACCTAAAAGCGTAGAAATTAATTTACAATTTCCGTTTAAAGTGGGCATTAAAAAAAACAGGCAATTGAATGCACTAGTAAGTTGAAAATACATTATTCATCCCGCACATCCCTTCAAGAGGACAGAAGGAAGTCGGTATTAATCATCCTGCTGCTGCTTGTCAGGTGCACGTTGCTTTGCCTCACACCGTGGACTCACACCGAAACGTGGGAAGATTAATGGCGTCTTCTTTTTTTACCTCCACGTGCCGCCACAAGCACTTCGCTCATGTGGTGTTGAGTGAAACTGCCCTCAGTTGACAGGTTGATCGTCACGTCTCGGAGGTCCAACAGAAAGAGCCAGGAACGGAACAGAAATGTCAAGGCAGGTTGAAATTGGACAAGCGTGTTGTGGCTGCTGTTTTCCGAGGCTTACTTTCGCGTTAGCTAGTGACGGGCAGATGAGGCTTCATGAAACAGTGTCCTCATTTTCAGAGCTCAGGAGATGGAGCTCTTGGTTTAAAAACGATGTGAAATGGTTGTTAAAATCCAAAGGTTTTTGAGCAAAGAGTGAATCTAGTGGGCTCTGAAAATGAGAACACTGTTTCATGAAGCCTCATGAGCCCACCACTAGTGTTAGCATGAGAGCAGAGGAGGACATAAAATATGATATAAACAAATGCCCTGATATCAGAGGCATCAAACTCAGTAATAGATGATAACAAAAATGCAGTGAATGGAGTTTTTAAGTAATTATGACAGTTGCAGTGCATTATGGGACGTGTTGTATGCAAGATGGAAGAGCTTTACGTCAAGATTTTGTTATTGGACATGTATGTGTTTTGAGTAGAATGTTTTGTTTTTGGATGATGCTCTTTTAAGACTCATCTTTGATACTTTCTCACACACATAAAAAGACAATAATCTTCATTTAGCTTTCAAACATTTGCCGACTCGCGTGTTCAATGCTGGAATGACAAACCGCAGAGCGGTTTGGAACATATGCGACCCTCCTTCTCCAACTCCCCGAGGTTCTTTTAGACATTTCACAAGGCCATTTACCGAATGAATCCAGGAAGTAGACATTTAGCTTCACCACTCCAGAGTCGCGAGGCGACTAACCATCTGTTTGTCGGCCTTAATTAATGATGACGGTGCATTAATGAGATTCTGTTTTTTAATTAGCACTTGGTTCATTAAAAAGCTGTTTTTGAAGTAGTAAAGGCGAAATCGTCCAGTCTGACGGCTCTGGTGTCAGTGAGCAGATCTTCGTCTGGAGATTATGGAAATTAGCTTTGTTGAGTCAGAGATCACGACCCTGATGCCATTAGTGCCACTCCATCGAGTTCAGCTGATTTTTGGCCCGGAAATCCAGTCATGTATTAATTACTCAGATCATTTATGCATTTTCTGAATACTGCATTTACGCCCTGGCACCAAGACCAATCTGTATACAAAAGCGTAGTTTTCTCAGTCATATGGAGACAGTTATTTCTTACCGCAAAAGAAATCAAGAACTGAAAAGGTATCTGTATTCAGCTAGGTCTCAGTCTTGGTCTCGACCCCTCATCGGTCTTGGTCTGGTCAACTCCAACACTATAGTACAGGATGCGCTGCCAAAGGCGTCAGGAGATGCAGTGGATGGCGAGGAGCGAACCATCTTTCACTTCAGTTAAGTGGCCATTCAAGCAGGAGAGCTTTAAAATTTTTATGTTTCATAATTTGGTGACATTGTCTTAAAAAACGTAGCTATGTTAGAAACCCATTGAGGTCTCATGTAGCTAATGTGCTTATGCCGAAGAAGATGCGGAAATTCATCTCAATCTGAGCAAGATTTATGGGATTGTGAGAACGTAAAATTGTTCACTGCATCATATTAAAAACTATTTAGTTCTATGTCATACGTGCTCTGCCCTCATGGGCTTCGCTTTACTTTAGGTAACTTAACATTTGTCTCATGACTTTGTCTTCTTGTTTTTGTTACTATTGTAATTACAATACGTACTTTACAATGACTGCGATCCAGGAAGGCGAAGAGGAGAGTGGAGAAGGGTGAATAGGGTGATCTTCAACTGATGGGTTGCAGCAAGATGAGATGGCAGGAAGCAGAACTGGAAGTGTCAGAGATGAAGATACTCAGATTTGCGTTGGGAGGGACTGGAAAGGACAAGATGTGAGAGTAGTGGGTCGAGGGCGGATGTGAGCAAAGGAAGGCGTGAAGAAGTCTAGCGATTAAGGAAGATCAAGATCAATGAAGTTGCTATGGCAACCACAGACAAGACAACAGAGGAAAGATCTTAACTGTTGAACCTTTTGTCAAAAAGTGTCGCGTGAAATGTATTCATGATGAGATCAGAATGAATGTCTCCAACAGTGAAGGACTTGTTCTGTGGCGGTGTAACCACAAGTGGGACTCTCCATTTATTCTCCAGTAGGAAACTAGCCGCGTCTCGGTGTGATGAGTCGCCGGCGTGATGACTCGGTGCCCTGCCCCCCGCAGGCAGCGTGTGTCTGCTGCTCCTGGGATGTTTCATCACGTCTAAAGCGAGCGGATTGGAAGCACTTAACCTCAGGGCGCAACATTAACGCCGTGCATCTATACGAGGCCGAAGGTATGATAAGTAAGTGAAAAGGGCATAAATAGCGTCCTGATTCTGTCTGCGTTCAAGTGTTCCCGCTCCGTCATATCTCGGGGGTTTCCATGACGGCAGTCCTGCTCCTCTCTCCCCGCCTGCAGTGCTTCCTACTTCCATGTGATTTCACTCATCCGAAGAAATTATACACAAGCGCCTTAGTTTATCACTCATTTTCATCTTAAGTGTGTCACATTCTTTGTACGTTTCAGGTCATTTGTAGTGGTCAGGGTTTGCAGGTTCAATGCTTGCAAATAAGCGCACGATATATTTAGCATTATGCTACAGTTTGAACCTGAGGTGGCGTAGTTTGGGATATAACGTGAAAAAGTGGGAGCGTACGTAGCGCCCTCTGGTGAATGTGTTGCAAGTCCCATTAGGAAAACAGCAAGCAAGCCACTGTTGGCATCAAAAGTGTGTCAGTTTGTGCTACAGTAGCTTTCAAGAGTGAAAATCCGACTTCAGAGAACAGGTCTAAGCAAAAATAAGCAGGTTGTGCCCTTCATTTGTTGCTTTGAGTGCTCAACAAATTAAATTCCTGAAACATTGAACCGGGTTGAAAGGTTAGGAGTGACATCACTGTGGATCAATACTGTATCAGAATAACAATTAAGCTGGAGGGCACTTAAAACGTCATCCGGATCTATTAATAACCCAAGAACTGCTGTAGCCACAGTCTCGCACTGGCCATTATTAAATCTACTTTCATGCATTCACCATGTTCTGGTTTGACAAAACAGTCTGAAGAAATGAATGAGGATCTGTCAGTGATGATATTTCTACCGAGCCAAACCGGTCTTGGACCGGTCCTGTGCCAAAAATATTGACAGGATGTGCAGTCGGAGTTGCTACTAAAATAAAAGTGAGAAGAGATTGGATGACTGCTTGCCTCTCGGGATGGAAGATGCCTTGGATGGACACGACTAAGCAATTTCTCCGTCGCACATTGGCTGACACTCGTGTTCACATCCAGGAAGCTTTTGGCCCACACTTGCATGGATTAATAAAGCAGAAGCTTTGGCGTGACGTGGTGCGTTTTATTTCTGCACGACGCGGATGCTGCTGAAAACCCATCCATTTCACAGGCACCCCTCTTTACAAGGTTACAACCTCAATTTGTGCTTCTTAGTAAGTGCTGTCGGTGATGTATCACATTAGCCAAACTAATATTAACTAATGTTAATATGTTAAATAACAAAAATAACCAATCTTATGTTGGTAATGAATGAATCCGTAAATCGGTTCTGTGAGGGTCAAGATTCCTCACCGCTGTATGCAACAGTGTTTCAGAAATAGACCTCCTTTCGCTCAGTACTCTGTTTCATGACTTATTTTGCAAACATCCGTTTTGTAGACGTCTGTGGAGCCTGTGGCCGCCCAGCTTGTGGTCCTCAGTCAGAGATTTACCGCTGGTTTGGTAATCGTGGATTAACATGTTGAGGAAAGATCGGTCTGTTCATGATGCATGAAAATCATGTCGACTTATTTTAGGACGTGTAATTATAGATAACACTGTTTATGTTTGAGGGTGTAGACGTAAAGCATCAGCATTTTCTATTGATCTCCATGGCCATTGTTTTGAGAATTGCAACCCAGCAACACTCCCTGGTGCAGGGACATGCTGGCTGTTGACATGGGTTTGGCATGAGTTCGTAGCAGGAAAGGTCTCAGTAAAGCCTACCAGGAACTCAGGGCAGATGATGGTGTCAGGCAACGGTGAGTCCTGTGTCTCTGGGGGCACCATGTGGGGTGTTGTCGCCCAGCACGGGAGAGCATATATGGGTCGTGGACCCTCTTGTAAACTTTGTCTGAACACTTCACCTGGCTGTGAAAGTGGGTATAGAACTTTTTTTTTTTACCTGTCAGTCTTTCGTTCATCGTCATGTGTGTGGCGGCCTTGAGGCATAACTTTTCATGTGACTTTTATGTCACATAGTAGACGTTGAAGTCTGCCTTCTGCGTTGGATGTTGATGCTTTAGGCTTTCAATTGAATCAAAATCTTCCCCTCTTGCGGCATTTCAAGAGTCACTGTCTGCACTGTCCCAAAAAAGTTGGGGTGAGCGTTAACTGATGCTCCTTAAGGTTCCTCTCATGGTTTAGAATTTCATTTTCTTGGTACACACAGTACCTAGTTGTTACCATAGTAGGCCAGCTTTTCAGCACCACATGGTCACATTAGGAACAAGTCACTGACAATGAGGGAACACTGACATTGTCATCGTCCTCTGTGCATATTGTTTTTAAAGGCTGAATTCCGCATCAATACATTAGATGCAAAGGTCCACTCGCTGTTGGTCAATATGTTAGAAGTTACAATGTGCCAAGAGAGATTTGGGAACTGCGTCATGCATCATAAAAGTGGAGAAAAACCCCTGTAATTTACAGGTACATTTAGAGGCCAAGGTTTCGGCTCATGAATGTGTAGCATTAAGCTGAGGTGTTCACTTCTCTGGCTGCTAAGTTCTGTCTCCTGTCTGCCCCCATTCACAGGATCAGAGTTCTCACTCTGAAGGTCTGACGTGCGGCAGAGAAGCACGGCAATGATGTGTCCAATGATCAGAGCAAAACCTGATGGATCAACGCCTTTGTTCCCGTCTCATCAGGAAGGTCATGAAGCTGGAATCAGGATGTAACAGGGATTCAGTTGCTCCTCCAGGCAAGAGAGATACTATAGAGCCGCACGGTCAAAGTCTGGTCAGCGTCCAATGAGGAAAGGTCACATGGTTCGCTCACGTTTGGTCTGAAGGTTTATTGATCTGAGCGAGCTTCAAACCTCATTGAAGGCTGTTGATGATGTCATAAGTGGGTCATTAATATGGAAGTGGGAAGATTTATGGATCTAAAATGTTGGACGATGGTGGCGGGTGAGTCATTTAAAGTGTTAATGGTGACTGTTAACATGCTGAATTCTGTTGGATTTCCAGACTGTCATTTTGGGGGGTTGTTATTGCTGACTCATCTTTAATTCCTCCCTCTACCGTCTACATCATCATGTTGGTCATCACCGATATGAGATAAGAGGATAGTCGATATCCTCACTACAAGACTATTGAAAGCTCTTTTTACACTTCACTCAGTCTTTGGTAGCAAATGTCAGTCGACTGTTGAGAGTGTACAATTGCAGCTTCCAGAGCACATTTTCAAAACCCCGTATGATGTATCAGTTGAAAGTCATATATGACCCAAGTAAAGCGAGAACCTGAGAGTCGTGGAGAGTGCGTTCCTTGTAGGTACATGGTAGGTTCCCATCCATCAGGGTAGATGAGGTATCATCAGGGTTGATTTTCAGAGGTCACTAGATGGCGCTCTTGGTTCAGAACTGATGTCATTTTACAACTGACGGTGCCATCTGGTGGCTTCTGAATATCAGGACACTGTTTCATGAAGCCTCATCAATCTGTTACTACTGAGATTCAATAGGAATAGTGTTTGTCATTTGGCACATGATGCAACCTTTGGCTCATGAGCCACATGCAGCCTTGTGCCTGTGTTTATTAGGCCCTCACTCTTTCTGTGTGACTCCACTCCACTCTGATAAATGGGAAATGGTAGTGGGTGGCTCGATGTAGGGACAAAAATTCCATTTTAAACCTTTAAATTCTGCTCTTTCTGTCAGTTTGCTTCAGTCTCCCATCATTTAAGCATCAAACCAAAATTTTAGAAACGTCTGCAACTATACGAGAAAATATATTTTTAAAAATGAAATTGACTTCAGAGAACCGTCTTAGCCCAAAACATCATTCAACGTGATGGCTTTGCAACACCTTTGAAAAGCTCTTGATGGACATCAGCACCCGTTACTTTGACTTCAAAATTATCTTTTTAGTGTTTGTCTGACAAGCCTTTATTCTCTGAGCTTTTAGAGCACTCAGGACCAACTCTGAGAAACCATGTCATGATTTGTCAAGCAATAATGGACCAAACCTACTTTTGACAAAAAAGTGCTTTTTTATTTAAAATGTGTTTCAATTAAAAAAACAAATGATGTGAAGTGAACGTGGATCCTGAGTCAGGATGAATATGGAATTATATAAGCAAATATTTGAATGTTGAAAACTACATCATGATTTAGTTAATTTATTGCGTTATATTTTCATAAATGAAGTGAATTGCAGGATCACAGTCACCTCTCCTTAACAATGATGAAAATTCAACCTGAACATGGGAGTTCAACTCCAGCACCATGAGGTTAATGTTAACCCAGATTTTGGACTGCTGTGTCTGGATGACTCAGTGGAAACTCTTGACCAGCGTCTCTGTCAATGACAGATGACTTGCGGAACTATGCACTCCTCCTCCTCTTGCGGGGGTGTGATACTCAGGGGCTTCCTGAAACACCTTGGCTTTTTAAACTTCATTTTCAAATGAGACCCCTCTGGAGCACCAAGCAGAATATGAGTATATAAACTGATAATGATGTCTTACTGCCAAAGTATTAGCCACAGTTGAATCTTTTACACAATACTCTGATATTAAATTAGTGTCCCAGATCAAACATGGGCATTTTCTTAACCTTTTTGATCATTTGTGATTAATAACCATATTTAATCCACTCACACATAAAACAAAACTTGTGAAATGACATGAAACCATGTGATCATTACAACAATATTTATTTCTCATCGAAATGTCCATCCAGCAGCAGAACCTGGTGCAAGTCATATAAAAAAAAATACACTTGATGCAAACTGTTGAAAAAACTGAATAAAATTCTGAATAAAATAATATAATAAATCCATGTCTATGGATCATAAGATGAGCAAGAGTAGATCAAAGTATGACCATAAAGTGTTCTTATTCATTTTCAAAATGTGCTTTCATGAACTTTTACTGTTGGGGCGGCATCACTTTCATTTTTTTCTTTTCAAGAACTTCCCCATAGTTGTTAACCATCACAGATTTACAGCTGTCAAGTCAATTCAGTGACACACTTACCACCACCATACGTGGATAATGTCTTAAAACTGAGCATCTCGTGGCCCAAAGGTGTAAAACAAAAAAACTTCTAGCGGCCCTCTAGGAGACGCTCGCGGCCCAACCATGGGCCCCGGCCCTAAGGTTAAGAATCACTCACTAAACTGCTCGTAATTGTATTTTCATTTACATGTGCTTCTGTTTCTCAGGTGGTAAATCAGTATGGCGCTGCAGATCTTGCCCCTGCTGTACATCCTAAATAGTAAACACACCAACATAGCAATGGAATACTTTAGTTTGACAACAAGATTGTGTAATGTTTATCACCTAAAATTATGAACATGTTTTGGTGGAGTACTCCTGTAATATCTCTGTGTGTGTTGTGAGTTCTAGAACACTGCTGCCTCCTGCTGACCCTTGCAGCCATTTGTTATCAAAGGTATTTCCAATGCATAGCCACTGAAATGTGTTGCAAGGCAGAGGGAGTATTTTTATAGTAAAGAAATGTTCAGTGATCCAATACATTTATGTCTCCAGTCATTCAGCCCACAGTGTACACTTTCTATGTTTAAACAAAATGCTACTGAATCCGCTGTTGGCTCCGGTTTGGCCAAAACAAACAGTCAGTAAAGATAGTGCTCAGTCATTAACGTTTATTGGTTTATGTGGCGGTGGAAGTACATCACATCACAGCTCGCCTGCCAGATGTCCAGTCTCAGCTCCTGTTTTATTGTTGCTCCGTTTGACCCACGACCGTCAAAATGTCTTCATGTGAGTGTTCGTCCTATAACATAACTCACGGCTCAATAATACTTTCAACTTTCATTGGAACAAAGGCTTCGACAAAGAGTGGAGTCGGGCTTTTATTGAATCCGGCGATTAGAGTGACTGATGTTACCATTTATAGAGCGTCTCCAATCGCCTCAGAGTCATTTCCGAGACATTTTAAAACGATTAACTCGGCAATTACTGATGCGCCGACTTGATTGTGAGGCGTCCGTCCCGTGTTATTTTTATTTCAACCTGAACAGAGAGGGAAAATTGCCGCTGTTGTCAGTAAAATGATTGACAAAGGAAGAAGAGTGCCTTTCACAACAAACGCGGTCGGAGGCCGCAGGTTCTCCGAGCGCGATCCAGATCGCTACATTTCAGTCCTCGGCCTCATGACTTCCTGCCGGCATGAGCGTGGTGTCATCAGCGAGATTTGATTTAGTCTTTCTATTCCCTGCCTCAGCTTTGTTATCGGACGGAACAGGCCATGCGAGGGTGATCAAACTGAGTGTGTGTAGTTGTGATCAATCTTTGTGCGACATAGCTATTACACTAAAAGCTTGATAGATGATCCCAGTCCATTAAATAAACCTAACACTGAAGTTCCGGTGCTCCTCCGCCCTGTCCACACTTTCTCCTTCTACATCATTCTGAGAGTCAAGGCCACAAAGTCGTTTCTGTAGACCTCAAAAAACAATGAATACATAAAGTTGGTGCACTGGTATTGTGTGAGGAAGTCTGGAGTGGCAGAGAAGTATGTTGGAGTGGTGCTGGACATGTATGCCAGGTGTAGGACTGTGGTGAGGTGTGAGTTCAAGGTGGAGGTGGGACTGCACCAAGGCTCGGCTCTGAGCCCCTTCTTGTTGGACTGGTTGACAGATGAGGTTAGACAAGAAGCCCCTTGGACGATGATGTTTGCAGATGACATTGTGATGTGTGGTGAGAGCAGGGAGCAAGTGGAAGATAAGCTAGAGAGGTGGAGGTTTGCCCTAGAAAGGAGAGGAATGAAGCTTAGCCGCAGTAAGATGGAATACATGTGTGTGAATGAGAGGGAGCCGAGTGGACAGGTGAAGTTACAGGATGCAGAGATAAAGAAGGTGGGGGATTTGAAGCACTGAGGCTCAACTGTCCAGGGTGAAGGAGAGTGTGAGAAAGAGGTGAAGAAGCAAGTGCAGGCAGGATGGAATCATTGGAGGAAAGTGTCAGGTATGATGTGTGACAAAAGGGTGTCGGTTAGGATGAAAGGGAAGGTGTGCAAAACGGTGGTGAGGCCAGCAATGTTGAATGGTTTGGAAACAGTGGCACTGAGGAAAAGACAGGAGGCAGAGCTGGAGGTAGCAGAGATGAAGATGCTGAGGTTCTCTCTGGGAGTGAGCAGGATGGATAGGATCAGGAAGCAGAGGATCAGAGGGACAGCACATGTCAGGTGTTTAGGAGACAAAGTCAGAGAGGCTAGATGGAGATGGTTTGGACATGTACAGAGGAGAGAGAGCCAGTACATTGGTAGGAAGATGTTGAGGTTGGAACTGCCAGGCAGAAGGTGGAGAGGAAGGACAAAGAGGAGATTTATGGAGGTGGTGAAGGAGGACATGAGGTTTGTAGGTTTGAGAGAAGAGGAAGCAGAGGACAGGGTGAGATGGACCCGCTGTGGCCACCCCTGAAGGGAGAAGCCAAAAGAAGAAGAAGAAGATATAAAGTTAGTGCACAGTTCAAAACTATCCTGACCTACAGAGATTGGCATACGACTGACTTGCAAGTGGAGATTATAAACGTCAAGAATTAATCTGGGAAATTCCTAAAAATTGATCAGGAAGCAGATGGATGCATAGCCTTCAATGATTCAAAGGGAGACTGATATTGGACTATGCCTTAACCATTTTTCCCTTTCAAAGACTGTTCAATAGACTTTCACATCTTTAGTTCTCATGCTGTTCCTGTCTTCCTTTCTAGATTCCCTCCGTGCTGCTGATGAGAAAAGGAAGAATGTGTGGTGTATAATGGCGCCCACAGAAGCCAGATGCTCGTGATCAAGTGAATGGAAGACGACACACGGAACAGTGGAGCCCATCATTGTCCAAGTATGTGGACCGTGCCGCTCTTTATCTGGTCACAAATGGATAAATACACGTCTTCTGTTCTCCAGCTGCTCTGTTGTGTCTGGGAGCCATTGATTGTCGATGAAGCCACAGCAGGCGAGAAGACACTCCACTTTCCCTCAATAGAGTCACTGTTGGCAAACCTGTAGAAGTAAATTGCAGTATGAGGAGTAAACAGCGACACTCTTTAAAGTGAGAGAGATGCTTCCCTACCATTTATCAACATGGTCTTAAATGGGCTGAGCTGTGTCTCACCTGATGATTTCATTGGTGTGTGAGGGTGGAAGCAACTTGAGGGACAGTAGCATGAGTGATGGGCAGATTTTCAGAGCCCACTAGATGGCACTCTTTGCTCTGAAATCTCTGGATTTGAACAACCATTTCAGAGAAACCTCACATCATTTTTAAACCAAGAGCGCCGCCTTCTGGGCTCTGAAAATGAGGACACTGTTTCATGAAGCCTCATCTGCCCATCACTAAGTAGCACCTGTAAGTCAGAAAAAAAGACGTGTTCCAATTGACATTTCTGGAAGATTCCCTGGAAATCCATTCATAGCTTTGAATGGTACATTGTTGGTAAATGTCAGCAAAAACAAAGCTTCTTGTGTTGCTTACAAGTAACATCCGACTTCCCATCCGAACAACCGGTCGTAAATCAGATTGGACATAAGTCGAATGCTATTCAAAATGGCAGACGCGAGGGTTATAGGTGCTACTGTAGCGGTAGATGGCTGTGTGAGAGTGAGATGCTGGGATACTGTGCTGCCGTAACTTTCATACGCGATAAAAAAAATAAACATCTGCTGGCCGTGGTAGTACGGGTTGACCTAAGTCGAGCAGGTCGTAAGTTGGATGTTACATGTCCGCTGGAATATTATAGGCAAGTAAAAACAAAACAATGAAGCAGCTGTTTAAACTCAAAACCAGTGGATGTTAAGAACAATTTTGTGCAGATCTGTTTTCAGTCGTGACAAGTTAGACATAGCTACAGGGGCCCGATCACCCCAAAAAGTGTGGGCCACAAATTCGGAACATCCAGCAGAAGCACAGCTTGAGGCGCGAGGTCAGTGAGTTTATAACCGACTCTAAAATGGATGGAAGGTTACAAGTGTGTTGAGGTCACGTCTGTTGGTCAGTAGATGGGCAGCTGCGATCCACAGCAGCCGGAGGCAGCGAAGGGAAGACTTGCTCGGTGGTTTCCCTCCTGGTCAGCTTGCCTAATGTATGTGCAATCTTGAGAGAACCGTTTCCAATTTACTGACTAACCACCCACATCGATTTCTATCATGTGCAGGGACATTAGGTTTCCATTTAAATGGGAGTCCTATTATCTTCAGTCAAATCAGTGACTCGGGATTTTAATAGAAAGAAATGAACGGCTCATGTCGACCAGTATGTGAGTGTAGTGGTGCATATGTTAAATAAAGTCAGCGGTTTGGTTTGAGGGGTGTGAGAGGCCTCCCTCTCACTGGGCGGCCCAGAGAAATAAGCAGAGAGGAAGTAGATAAAAGGGACGAGGAAGCGCCGGGAGCAATATACAGCGGTCGGCGATCCTGCCTCCATTCTGTCTTCACATTATGATATCTAATATTTCCCTGCTTCCCAACCTCCAGGGATGTCAAAATAATGAAACAGACGTGTTTGGGAAAGCGCTCCTGCTTTCATTCACCGTATCAGGACATACTGCATACGCTTATTATTTATTTTCCACGCTCTAGAACCAATATCTTCTCAGAAATATTAGAGGTATGATGAAAAAAGAAGCCTCCACAAACGTGAGATGGCAACATCTGTGTTTTGACTGACGATACGCTCATGTGAAATATTCATACGCACTTAAACGCAGCCCGGCTCGCCCTCCGTGCCACCCTGTGGGTCGTGGGAGCGGATGTAAGCGTGAGAGCTGCGATGCTAACAGGCTGTCAGACTGCTGACAAGTAACGCCACGATCTGCTGGTCCACATTATCACACAGAGCTGGAGGGAGGGACTCACCGCAGCTACAGCGGCACTGCTTTTCCCACTATATTCCCTAGTATCTTTTCATTGCTATGAAGCTGTTTTAGCACTTTCCATCCAGGATGGATGGTTTGGAGAAGCGGCTGAACATCATGTGGGTCACAGCAAACCCAAACTGCCTCTCTTTGTTCAGGTGATTTTTCTGGTCAGCTTTTATGATTTGAGTTGCGAAGCAAGCGCCTATCATCCTGAAACAGGAGCAAGAGTCTCAAATCCAGATTGTCCAGGTTATTACCTGAAGATGTGTCAGTACACTCAGTCATGAAAACAGTCCCTTGCGCTGACCCACCCCAATGTACAACCACAAAAATCTGCCACAACATTCCTCAGTCAAAGACACCACCTGTACCAATCCCTCCATCATAGAAGAGTTTTAGACCCGAGTACCTGCCTCTGCCCTTGAACACTGCGCTATTATTTGGAACTGTGAACACCTCAGCCAAATCATCCTAAAAAAGATGTCGCACATTTCCTTTTCATTTCCGCAGAAAATAAATAGAAATCCATCCGTGCGTTCAAAGTTGGCAGCATCCGTTTGGAAACAGCCCAGATCTAATGTCCTCTGAAGGAGGACAAAACCCATTGCAACGCCATGTGAAGTGTTTGCATCCATCAGCTGACACTTGTGTGGAACATAGAAAGTTAGCATCTCAGCCAGTGTTTACCTGTGACTCGCTTCCAACTGTTTTAACCAAAAATACAGCTTCAAATACAGCTGTATTAAGAACTGTGTAGCATCCTTATTCAGATTAATCTTTAAAGCTGTAGCTTCTGCCTTAACCTTTCAAAAAGCAGGTTAACAATGCAATGGGGACCGACTCTATCGTTGGCATTTGAGGCTATTGTCAGTTTGGTCATTGTGATGTGCATAGCAATGTAAAGGACCACCGTCCCAAACTCTTGAGTTTATGTTCACAGTGAAGATGGCAAGCCAGACGTCATGCTGTGGTCCTCACCTGACCGCTTACATGACTGACCTAGCAGTTCCTTGTGAGGACGCAATGGAAGAGGCCTTGAAGCGTATGCAGACCAGGCTGCTGAAGCGGAACAGATTTGCTGGAAAACAAGAGTTTGCCCAGTGGAGGTTGGCAGAGGAGGTCGCTTCTTGACTCCTCCGAATAACGCCTATCTAGAGGAGGCAAGTTTCTGGCTGCGGATTAAGAGAAGCGGTCCCCTGACCATGTCATGGACCTGTCATGGAAACGCTCACAAAGAGGGATGCTGAAGCGGGTACATCTCACCAGAGCAGGCAGGGCAAACCGTTCCCCAAAATGGTGGATATGGCTGCAGAATTGGTTCCAACCAAACAACTGACCTCAGTCTTCAGAATGATGATTCGTTCAACCGAGTGCTCACATAAACCTGTGGCCACGCCTGATCCTCCTGTCGGTGAATGATCTGTCTTCTTCAGTGTCATCCACATCACTGGGAAGTACTATGTCCTGAAGTAGCATGCTGGATGCTCCCCTCTTCTGATCTTTTCATCGAAGTGAAGCCACCAAAGGGAGATTCCCCCAATCCTGGTTTCAAAACCCAGTTTACATCCAGAGTAAGGTTCGGGTTAGGGCTAAACACTAGGTTAGATTATGCCTATAAACCAGCATAATGTGCTCAAATGACCACTTTGTTTTCCCATGGTAAACATACCAGAAGGGCAAAACTATATGTGAGCGGTCTATGAAGAGCTACGGAAACCCCCTCCAGTTGGCGACGAAACACCCGAGCCACAGCCGGACCCTTCTCAATGACACTCCTGCGAGTACGAAACCACCATGGCTTAAACAATCATCCACATTTATTGTCTTTTTAATCCTTGAACAAACGGACAAAGTTCGATAAGCCGTCACAATATATGAAAAACTGCTGCACTGTTTGTTTCTTCACACCAAATAGAAATACTGTACAGATCCACCTCAGAGAGTAGATCAACACACAAGGTGATTTGGGTCATTACATTCAGTAAGAACCAGCAGGCCCTTTTTTTTTTCTTTAAAAAGAGGGGAATGACTAAAAGTTACTTCTGGAATTCACAAATGCCGCAGTAGAACATGAGATCAGAGTGTCAATAGTGCAGTTTTGGTAGTTAGTAGCAACAACAGTGAGAGCAATGAAACAACAAGAAGGGAGCACAGTTTTGTCTTTTTTTTTCTTACCACTTGAACACCTGGAACATTCGCCCGTACGTGTACGAACATGCACGAGGGGCAACACGGACAGGAATCAAATAAATCACCGGCATCAACACAAACACAATTATAAATTAACAATGTGCAAATCGCCAAAGCAACACAGAAGTAAACCTTCCAGAGCTGAAACACGGCGCTTCCTCTTCCTGTAAAAAATTGCATTCAGAAGCAACTGTACCAAGTTTATTTTGTCGCTAGATTTGTATTTGTTCTGTTCAGAGGTTTGTTCGCGGCGCCCTGCAGACGGAATATTGGACACAATGAAGCATGCGGCAAGTCGCTCCTGATGTCGTGGCGCTTATTGTCTTCCACCAATGATGCAAATCTGCGCAGCCAGCATGCATGAGAGCCTCCGTTTAACACAGTGGGAAGAAAACCTTTGACAGATAACATGTTACTTTAAGTCACGGAGGCTTCGTGCTGTACGCACGTGTGACTCGATAGGTCGGCAGACGTTGGTAGTGATGTCTGTGCTGCGTTCACATACAAAGCTGTGGGGGGCTTTTTTGATCCAACACCTCTTGCTCTGCTGATAAAGTGTTTGATTTGTGGACAAACCACCTGGCATCTTAGTTCAGACTCTCCCCAAAGCCAACAAGCGCAGAGAGGGGCGGCACAATTGGCAGTTGAGGTTGACTAACATGTCAACGTCTATCCCTTTTGAACAGGTATCAGATGATGGGATGGTTTGGATGATGCCGTATGTTTAATTTTTGCATTAGCGCATTTCAGTATTTGCAGGTTGCAAAGTTTGGAGGACAATTCCTTTTGCATCATTTGCAGATGGCGACAGTGTTTTTACATACACATTTACGCTATTTGCTAAACCTGCCGTTCTCCAACCAGTGGCTTCCTTTGTAAGAGTCTAAACGCCGCTACAGATCTAGTCAATGAATGTCCACACTAGGCTGCGTATTATTCAATGACACTCCATGGTGCGGCACTCTTGGTTCTGTTTTTTTAGCCAGCCTCGCCATCACGTCACTCGAAAGACCAATGAATCATTGAGGCAGGAAGTCAGTCGATCCAAGGCAAAATGGACCCAGTAAAACACTACGTGCAGATTTTGAATCATGTGTCAACATGACAGCGGTGCCAGCAGCACAGCAAAGCACTACAAACCTGCGTCCACCACACAACGCAGTCTGCTTATGACAATGTATCTTTCATGAATCCAAATGCAACGGATCCATTTCACATATTTCCTGGGAATTTCATTCAAATCCGTCACTCCCATTACAAGTGTCTCATAGTCGATAGAAGACCAAAGGTACATTTATTAAGTCTAAACTTCAACAAGCCTTTTTCAAGCAGGGAAAGTGGCACAATAGCAGCGTGGCTTGTATGTGAACGTAGCCTTTCACCTCTGGGAAAACGCCAGTGCAGGGGGAGCAACAGAGGTATCGTGAACATCACATCATTATTATTATAAAAACCACGGTCTGTTGCGAAGAACAACTCACTCGACCTTCGTCTCGGGTGTGAGATTGTAAACCAGGAGTGACCCGGTAAGAGCAGCTGCCAATTTCCCACGATCTCCAAAGACGACAGAACAACACTTCTGGTCACTGCACTGTCAAACACGTCTTTTTTTTTTCTTCTTCTTTTTTTTCTTCTTGTCCACTGCAGCACTTTCTTCTGCATTTACTTGTGTGTCCAGGTCACACTTCAGTACCACACACCTTTGATACACATAGTCTTTTTTTTCTGTCTTGCTGATGCTGTTTTGAGGTTCCATGTTTCTTTATTATTTTACATCCCACAGTTGTCTTCGTGCCTGACAATCATCCAGGACACTCGCGGCAGCTCCATCCTCTCAGACCGAGCCTTGTCGTCCAGCGGTATTGTTTCCTGCTGCTTCGTCAGGACAGCGCTGGAGCTCATGAGCCTTCGGTGCTCTTCACACGTCTCTCACAGATTGCTCTCCACACTATCTCTCTTGGCTTCATAGTGATACACCTTTTCCAACTGTCTTCCCTCCTCCATCAGGCAGCTGTTGCACAGCACTCCCTCCTGCGTCGCTTCTCCGCTCTGGTCCTTCCTGTCAACAAGGCCGTTGTGGCACCTGGACACCAGCATGTGGCGCTCCTCCGGACTGCAGATGGGAACCGATGACTTGGTGATGTCAGGAAGGTGAGGCAGCCGGGAGACGTGGTTGAGCAGACTGGCGGTTTTGGTGTTGGGGGTGTTACTGTAGGTGTGGCGGTACTCCTCCTCGATGTTCCGCCCAAGCTTCCAGCGCTTCCACTTCTTCAGGACCTCAGATTGGACCTGATGGGAGATATCAAATTACTTCATGCATCAACTAAAAGAAGTAAAAATACTTACTTCTTTGTTCACGAAGCAGTACAAGATCGCCACCAGGAGGCCCTGCGGAGACGATAAATGATGTTAGCATATGTGACCCGGACATGAGGCGAGAGGATGCCCACAGCGACAAGATGCCACCCAGGAATCCCGCGCCACACAACCTGAGTTTCACTCTTTCCTTTCCCCATGGTGGCCAAGGTGGCGCTAGCACACCGGTGTTTTGTCGCCATTTAATCTGTCAAAACACATTGACACAGCAGAGCTTTGGTCTGACACCTACAACGGCCTCATTGGCCCACTCCAAAAAATAAATAAAGAAATAAATAACAACATGAGATTTGAAGTCGAAAATACATGATTTAAAATCGTGAGATTATGAGATTTAAACTAAAAAATTATGGGATTTTAAGTTGTAGCATGACATGATATAAAGTCATAATATTACAACGTCAGTATGCCGGGCAGCGTCACATTCAACTTACAAATACAACAATACTGCTACTTTAAATCTCAAAATATTACGGTATTAAATCTCATATTGTCATAAAAAAACACACCGAGAAAGACAGTGTGATCAGATTCATCTTTCCTGTTAAAGGAACAGCAGCTACAGACAGTTCTGTTGTACACATTGGTGTGGTTTAACCCCCCTGACAGTTTTTTTACAGCTGAAAACAGGAAACCATGTTTATTTGTGTCTGACGTAGACCCAAGGTCCTGGACAGACAAACTGCAGCCCCCAGTTTCCACATCACGTTTGTGGGCCTTAACAACAACAACAAACAAGCTGATCTGCAGCAGGCGCACGGTAGCGTCTTGTGGCTCTGCATCTTTGACCCGGAGCTCCACTCTGCATCCGGCACATGTGTCACTCTCATCATTAAGACGATTCCGACGCGGAGCGGCTGCCCTCGCAGCACATGTCATCTCTGTCCTCGGAGCACAAAGGTCGGCCATTATGCCACAGAGGCCAGAGCAGAACCGACATGTAATCGTCTCTGACATGGAAGCAAATGCCAGACTTGTCTTCTGTGTCGACGTACAAGGAGCTGAGGGCATCTCTCATCGCCTACTGTTAAAATCCACACACACTTCTTCATGCCTTACCTGGAAGGAGGAGAGGAAGAGGTCAATGAATAGCTTTGTGAGCCGCAAACCCATGGTGGCTTTCGTGGTCTCGTCTAGGACGAAAATGAAGACCACCTGGTGGATGCCCAGCAGGGGGATCAGGGTCAGCGTCGACTTGGCCAACCTGAGATAAGATAAGAGACCCAGTTATAGAGCTACCTCTGCAGCCAGACAAAAAAAAAAAAAAAAAAACGTTTCATCATCCTCCCCCTGACCTGAACTTGTAATCCGTGTATCTCATTTGGTGCGCCCGCAGCTTGGACACCAGGATCTTTATAATGTGGATGAAGATAAGGAAGTTGATCTGTGGAGCATCAAGGTGAGACCACAACTCTTTGTGAAGACATTCATCTCTTGGTGAAATAACATTCCTTCACCGCCCTGCACACATCCCTCATGTGACCTCAGGGCATCACCTCATTCATTTTGAAAATGTGTAAGGCCCCAAATGCACTGCAGCAGTTCAAACTCTTATCGCAACGACTCAATAATGCTGCTGTTTCCATCCACTCTGGGATTTTTGTGCACACAAGATAATTCGCTGACGTAACGCAACACCATTTTTTACCATTATTGATGGCAACAAATGGACAGAAGGTGGCAGTAGCGTTTTGGACCGCGCTCACACACCATAATGTGCCTTCACACCAAACACCACTTGCCTACATTTGTCGCTAGCGACTCACCTTTTCTTTTAACAGCCTCTAAAAAAGTAGGTCAATCTGCTGGGGGCGGGTCTTAAGTTTGCATGGCGGATGGAAGAAGCGGAACTGTCCCGCCAAAGTACATTAAAAGTCCCCCAAAAAAAGGTTGGAACACCTCTATCTCTGGGCTTTTCAGATCCTTCTGTATCACTTCTTTGTTTTGTTTATGAATTTGCCATCTCCGCATATGTCACGGAAAATCTTTGCTCTGCTTGGTGAAGCGCATAGTTTCGATTTTTCATCTGATCCGACCATTGATCCGACAATTGGTGAGCCAAGGAAAATTAAGAGGCCTATTTCCATATGGAATCAATGGTCAGAGCAATAGTCAGGAACACCTTTCATGCTCAAACATGCTGGTTTGCAAGTGAGACGTTCCTCGCTCTGAACATAATCCGTGGGTTTGTGCGATTGTTCAGTGCCGTTTCTCCTCCGGAGTGGGACGTGCTGAAGTCTGGAAGGAGAGAGGGAAATGGGAACCGGCCCTGCTGTCCCCGCTACAATGCAAACACAGGAATTCCTGTGAGATACAAGCCACTTAGCAGGATGAATGCATGGAAAATGTCCCGCCTGACACCAGAGGAACGACAAATCGGAATCATATTAAGACCCAGAGCAGAGCAGTAGAGACACGGTCGCAGCCCAAAGAAGAACGTCCATCTGTTTCTCACACGTGTTTCTCTCACTGACGCCTGAAACACTTACACTCCATGAATAAATTAAGCACCAGGAATATTGCAGCGGGTGCAAATTTACCTCTGAAAAAGGAGGAACATAAGGGCAGCGCAGTACTACACGCAATTAAATCCAAGTCACCATTAAGTGGCACTTAAGCTTCCAGAGAGTCTGGCCGTGAAACGTAGGAAGAGAGAGACATTACCACCACTGCCAGCAGTATGGGAGAACGGATGATCCACCAGTAGTTCATGTTGATGTTCTCACCCCAGCATCTGTGGAGAGCAGCGTCCGTGTGAGACCACAAGAGAAAATCCTTGGCCACAGCAACAACACTCAGTAACTGAAAGTACCATCTTAATACTGTGTATATATATATATTAAAAGTAGAGACATATTTAACTATTATTTTCTTGAGGCAACTGAACTAAAAAAAACATCCTTTACTACTATTATTATTATTATTATTATTATTATTATTATTATCATCATTATTATTAGTAGTAGTAGCAGTAGTAGCAGTGGTAGTATTGGTATTATTTTATTATAATAATATAATTTCACTACAATTATTATTGTCACTATGATTATTATTATTAGTGGTGGTAGCATTGTTATTATTTTAGTATAATATCGTTTTACTATAATAATAATAATTATTATTATATTAGTAGTAGTAGTGGTAGTATTGTTATTATTTTATTATAGTAATAAAATACATTCACTTCTATTATTATTGTCACTATTATTATTATTATTAGTAGTGGTGGTGCTGGTGGTAGTATTGTTATTATTTTTATACTTATAAAACTTTACTACTATTATTATTGTCATTATTATTAGTAGTAGTAATAGTAGTAGTAGTAGTAGTAGCAATAGTGGTAGTATTGTTATTATTTTATTATAATAATATCATTTTACTATATTATTGTCATTATTATTATTAGTAGTAGTAGCAGTAGTAGTAGTGGCAGTATTATTATTTTATTATAATAATAAAATACATTTACTACTATTATTATTAGTAGTAGTAGTAGTTGTGGTAGTATTGTTATTATTTTATGATAGTAATATAATTTTACTACTATTATTATTGTCATTATTATTATTATTATTATTATTATTATTATTAGCAGTAGTAGTGGTAGTATTATTATTTTTTTATAATATAATTTTACTGCTATTATTATTGTCATTATTATTATTATTATTATTATTATTATTATTATTAGCAGTAGTAGTGGTAGTATTATTATTTTATTACAATAATAGAATACATTTACTACTATTTTTATTATTAGTAGTAGTGGTGATGGTATTGTTATTATTTTATTATGCTAATATACTTTTACTACTATTATTATTGTCATTATTATTATTAGTAGTATTATTATTATTAGTAGTGGTCGTATTATTATTTTACTATAATTACAATATAATTTTACTACTATTATTTAGTATTCCTACGATTATTTTGGGGGTAAAAATTTAATTGAAATTACAGTCAATTTAACTACTAGTAATAATAATAAGAATTATTGTACATTTTTACAAATTGTGTTCAAAGTGAGTCATGCGCTCTTCATGATAACAATCGTGGGGATAGTGAAATAAAAATGTCATCAAAATTGAGAAGCCGTAACAACTGAAAGGACAATTCTCTCGTGGCAGACGAAAAAGTCATTCTCTCTTCACGGCTTGCATCAGAAAGAGCATCATAAGTCCAGGAAAGCGCTGTTAGTTGAATGTTTTCACCCCATTTCCTGTGAAAAGTTAAAGCTCGGGAGGAGCATAATGGAGTATTAAATATTCAGTATGTAATATTAAAGAAACAACCAGCGGCCAACAAGTGCCATCACATGATTTCCATATTTGGCTCCGGCTGATGTTTGGATGAGTTCCCTCGCAGTTTAAAAAAAAAAAGATGTTCAACAAAAGAACTGACTGTCTTTTAAAATATCAGCTGCAGAACCATAAGCAGAATGACCACAAGAGCGGCGACCTACTCTTGGTTTTCATGAAGATACTTGGCCACCACCCAGGGCACCAGGAATATTAAGGGCGTCCCTGTGAAGGAATGAGAGCTTCAGCTGATGGACTCCAGCCAGAAGAGGTGGAACCAATGGACTCACCCCAGCCGATGCACAGGTAGATCTTGAAGTAGTTCCTCTCTGTAAACACGGTGATGACCAGCAGGTTGTGGAGGTAGATTCCTTCCACCAGCAGCCAGTAGCTGTTCGCCATGATGCTGTACTGCATCATCACCACGGCGATTCGGCAGCTGATGGTCATCTGAAAAACACCACCCAGAACCAATGTGTTCCCAGCTATTCAAAGCAAATTTACACATTTACATTGACCCACACTAGTATCCCACAGCCAGGAAATACACAGGTCAAATACACAGAAACACTTCCCTTATCGACTATTCTGAGAGTGTGTTTGGAATATGAAGCCATGCAAGTCAAAGTACTTTCTTATTTCTCTCTTTTCCTCCTTTCCTTTCATTATTTCCTTAAATGAAAATGAATCCTGATGAAGTAGCACATTACAAAAAATAAAGTTTACATTTATCTTTCTACTCATATTACCATCCTTTTGTAAAGGCCATTGATTTAAAAATAGCCAAAGTTTATCACTTTTGACATTCAATGCAAAATACAACAATTTATATTTTACAATCTGTATTTTTACTTCTTTAAATATGTAGAATTTTTTTCATCTGTATGGTGAGAGCCAAGAAATTCACTGTAAATAAAACAATTACTTATTTTTTTATTCATTTATTTTTTCATTGGCATATGATGATCTACAGCTTGGTGTAATATGAGTCCACCGTTTTTTTCTGGAAGGTCAAGTCCAGCATCCATATCTGTCTGCGATTGGAGTACAAAATACAAGAACTGCGACCAAGTCGTAACAGTAAACACAATCTGGTTTTTCTTTTTGAGTCAGGTGAAGTCAAGTTTCTGTGGTCTTCAAGTGAGTATGAGTTTAATTCTTACACACCAGAAGCTCTTGCGAGCGTCCTGGATGTATGTATACAAAATGTTACTTTACTGTTTTGGCATTCATGTGTTGAATTTCAGTCTGACCGCAGTAACCTCCGGGCAGATGGTTTGCAGACTGAGCTGTAGCAGCTGAGAACCCGCCACACCGCTTCAACACAGAACCTCCCTCACATCGATCACCTCTGGACACTAGATGTCTCTTTTTGGAACTGACCTCATTGTTGACCAGCAGCTCCATAGGAGGTATGGAGGCTCTGGGGAATCCCTGCTCCTGGTCTCGGCCCAAATCCTGTGACGTGTTGTTGGCCTCCAGCAGGGCGTCCTTGATGAGGATCGACAGCGCTCGCAGGATGAACGACGCAAACAGATTCATGTGGATATTGTTTCTCATGCAGTGGAGCTTCCTGCACATTAAAAAGACATCAAGTTACTTCAAAGAAAACCTTACCGCAGTACTGTATTGCAGTCAAAAGACATGTTCGTACATCTCACTCTACAGTGTGTTTTTTTCTCTCCGTATCTTTATCCAAATATGGGCCACTTTAATAGGGCATTTTTGAGTTTAGAAAGTCTTAATTTATAGCTTGAATCATATGGAATGCAAAGAGTGCCATGATTAAATAATAAAGGATTGGGGAAAAAAATCTATACAAAATAACAATACTCATTTATTAGCCTATGAGGACATACTGTGAAACATGTAGAAATGTTCAATTCGCTTCCTATTTTCCACCTGTCAATTTGAACGTATTTTAAAATATATTTCCACTTTTTTTTGTCTTTATTATTTAGTTATTGCACTCCTGACATTCCATACATTTATTATGGGGCCGACATAGCCACCAGAAAACATGAGCGTTCTGAGGTTGTTTGTAAAAATGTATGAGAACATTTTTATTAGAATAAGAACATAATGTGTAGCATCAAGCTAAATATTGAATATGATATAGATAGATTTTGCATGCATGAGGAAATACACTATGTTCTATGAAAAATTGCCAAAACAAAAAAATGTAGGATTTTGTGTGAAATCTAGCTTCATTTTTTTAACAGAGTGCCACCTACTGACCGCTGAAAGTGAGGACAGTGTTTCATGAAGCCCCACTAGTCCATCACTACTGGCAGTTACCTGAAGAATATCAGGATGCCCAGCGCTAGCACCAACGCCACCAGCGACAGGGAGTAGCCCACGGTGTACATGACCTGGATGTGACCATAGTATTGCTGCAAACACAGAGGAAGAACACAAACAAGTAGCTCCCATGATGTTCCTCCTAATGTGTTGCCCATGAAAATGTCTCACCTGACTGGGGTCATTCGAGTCGCACTCGCTTGTGTTCTTCTGTAGCGCCCACTGCCCGTTTGCATAACACTCTAGATACACGAAGCCGTGCTGGACTGCAACATACACACACACATTAGTGTGTGTCAACACGAAGCAGCTTATCGCTGATGCTACCTTTATGGTGCCACGGCAGATACCACGGACATGCCACACTGACAGTGGTATTGGGGAGTCCGTCGGGCCAGCAAGCATATCTGTCAAAAGTCCTGTTGCACACCAATCCTGGGGATGGAGAACAGAGTGAGGATGCGCCTGTACAGTATGTACATTGCCCTGTGGGTCACATGACTTTGAAGCGGCGGCTGCTGTGGGCCATTTCGTTATCACTCTCTTTCATCCACACTAGAAGGTCCTCTATAGGTCAGCCCAGTTCTTTCATCTTCGGAAATGTATCCGACGGTCCTCATCTTTGTCGACTTCTGCTTTCGCTTATCGTGTTGTAGGAGTCGTCCTTTCATCAGCGGCAGCGTCACTGCCTTATGCTCTACTTCACAATTACAAAAAAGCCAAACCCTTGACATCAGAGGGGCTTCCCTTTGAAAATACACGTCGCAAATGAGATATGTTGTTTTGTCAGCAAACTCTCTTGCCAACTCACACGCCTCAACTCTGCCACTCTAACTGGAGCCATCGACATGAAAATAAAAATAAACTGTATTGTTTTTATCAAAATATATTGCAGTCTATTATATATTTACATCCTCATTGGCGTTATTTTTAGGAAAAAGTCATCTTGGAGCATTCGCAAGTAGTAGTAGTAATATTCTCCTTTTTTTTTCTTTACATTGTGTAATACTCATGTGAAGCATTATGTAAGAGTTTTTCTTTTTGTCTCAGTAGAGAAAAGCACTGGAAGTGCATACACAAATACAAACTGTACACTCCACTAATAACAAAATTTAAATAAAAGAAGCCAACTTCTCTGCGACTATCTACAGGTTATTCCATTTTTTGGTGAGAAAATATTGTGTTTAAAAGTGTTGAAAACATAGCAAACGTGGCTACAAATCTACCACAAGTTTTAAAAAAATGATGGGATTGCGTTATTATTAAGTATTTACACGGAAGTGGACAGAGATGTATTGCTATGCTAGTCATTTTGTGAGCAGACCTGCTATTGTTTGAATACTTGTCTTCAGACTGCTTTTATTTTGTTCAGCCTCTTCCTTCTGTGGACCTACTCTGTCTCGACAGAGCGCTCTATATTACCATGGCGACCCATGCTTTCAACTCTGGAGTGTAGCTGCTTGACACTTATGGGACCGTTTGCATCGTAGAGTTCCCAAAAATCCTTTTTATTTCCCCAAAAGTCCCTTTTCAGCTCTGATCGCACCTTACCACTCCTGGTAGTTTCAATAGTTTTAGGCCACGTTCCATTTCTTTTCCTTTAGCCAAGTAAAGAATTTTTACTTGCAGCATCTTTGACCTGGACTCACCAGAACTCAGTGGGTCTCTGCTGTTGTTGCGTCCGCACTCTTCCATATACAGCCTCCAACTTTCCTTGAGCTTGTCCAGGGAGTTGGTGGGAGACACCTGCAAATGGGTCCGAGGAGTTTTAAACAAGCACAAGTGTGTGAAGTGGGTTCAAACTGATGCAATAAAGAAGCCAAGGAATGTGGGCGTGCGACGCAGCGCGGAGACATTATGAGCTGCCGTTCATTTGTTTCACTTGAACGCACACACGGTAGCAGTAAACAATCCACACGCTCGCTGTCGGTACCATCCATCACCAGGAGACTTAAGTGTCCAGTGGTTTATGACGTGTTCCTCACATGTCATAAACAAAGCAAGGACAGTTTGTTTAGACTCCCACACCGCTGCTCTCCGGATTGTTTCAGAAGACACGGCCCCCACAGTGCAGAAGCTAATGACTAATGTGAGTTTCAGCCAGTCGAATGGGGTCTGCGTGAGTGTGCGTACGTGGCGGAGCCAGTGCTGTTTAGCCCCGGGACCCACCTGGATGCTGCAGCAGAGAATGAGCAACACCAAAAGAAGGAGCAGTCGTGACATCCCTTGTTCCTGCTGTTGCTGCCGGGAGGACGAGGAAGGCCTTTCACCACATGCGGGGGCTTATCTACGCTCGCCACACAACCTGGACGACACAGAGACACACAATCCATCAGGACTCGCCCCAACTTGGCTGACCTGAACAGCAGCACCATAACAGGAAAAGGCTGGACCCTATCTATCACAAAAACAATACCACTTGATGGCAGGCCGAAGCAATGAAGGTGCACAACTTTATCACGTGTACTCGCGAACCACACACCCGATTTAGACGCCAGGAAACGCTGTTCAAGGAAGCTCATCTGGCGACGTCACTTACCTGCGTCTCAGCCGCGAGAAGGTCGACGCTGGAGAACAGAACGAAATCTGAAACGTTTCTGCAAAAAACACCTTGACCATGGAAACATTTTTGGCTAAAACGTTTCAAATTCCATTCTGTTCTAATCTCCTTGCCTGGGGAGGGTGTTAATGTGCGAGGAAGTTTCTGTTCTTCAACTTCCACAATCAGCCTTTGAAGTCAGCTGATGTTTTACCCGCCTTCTTAGTGTCCTGACGATATTCTGTCCGATTGCATCTAAACCAAGGAGCCATACTCTCTGAATTCAGCTAATGACCTCAGGAAGCAGTTGGATGGAAGGATCAGACGGTGGAAGATGACATCAGCTCTCCGAGCCAGCAGACCGTGACCGCTCGGACTGCTTGAAGCGGCCTATTTTGATTCAGTGAAGTTACCGTGGAAGACAGGGGAGGAAACAATGGGGCAACTTTGTGTGGCAGAAGTCAAAGCTGTCAGTTTATAAGTCGATGACAGAAGCATTACAGAAGGGAAACTAGTGTACGTATGACACGTGTCAAGACAGATGACGCGTCAAACAGCGGATATTTTCAAGTTGACTTTTGCGTTCCATTTGGACGCAAAAGTCAGTCTGCTGTGTCGCTGTGGACTCATAGGTTTTTTCTAAAAGAAGGGGTTGGGATTACAAGGCTTTGATCCCTACTTCAACCTAGATGCTACTTGGTATATATAGCACGTTTTGTGGCTACTTCACATTGTTTACATACAGTGCCAAGTAGGCTTCCCGTGCCTTCACCCTGAACCCAACCTGTGTCCAGACTTTTCACCCTTTTCTTGACGTAGCTGGGCGACATGACATTTAAGTCCAGAAGGAACTGAGCCAACACTTTTCTTCCGTGGAGGCACATAATCCGTCGGAAGCCTAAAGGGTCCACTTGCAACACGGAAAGCTGACTTCGCGTCATTACGGGAAGGAAACGTCGACTTATAATATTTGACGTATTAGGAGTCAAGCAACCCACCTGACTCGATCAAGAGTTTAATGCTCATTTGGTGAGTATGTAGCCTCCAACCTGTTACAACAAAACAATAATTCTAGAAATTAACACATGCTAAAAACCTTGTCTACTACCCGTAATCACGGCGGTTTACCCCACAAAAACCACATTCAACGTAAAAAGAAAGAAAAATATTAAACCAAAAACACTGCATTGTGTCAGGGCCATGTATGGTGATCTGGCAAGGAATAACTATCATAAAATTCTAGATTTACACAACACATTGGACTCATTTCTAATCTTCTAAATAGGATTAAAAAGAACAGAGCTTCGAAAAACCTATGCACTGTATGATAGATGACACATGCTACTACTTGAAACTCCTTCCCTAGCTCAGAGCCACGGAGCAGACGTATAGTTCCACCACGTTCAAGAGCTCCTGAGTGAGAAGACAAAAACATGAATTGCACCTCTTCCAGCCTCTTATTGTCGCCTGTTTCGCTGTGGGTTACCGCCACCTGTCCAGCTTTGCTTCACTGAACGTAACCCTGAGCAGTGACACAGCTCCACAGCACCAAGGTCAAACCTGAGTCCTTGCTGTTTCAGACTTTGTACGTTCTCCCTACGCTTTTCTCTCCACTAAAGATGAGATATATGTTTTCAACAGCAGCTTCTAAGTAAACTGAAGAACAAGTGATGAACTTTTCACCTCATCCATCCAGGTGGAGAAAACAGGATCATTGAGCAGCCACTAAATCATTGATGCCCACTGCACCACCACGACTCTTCAATAATGTATCGGTACACACTTTGTCATGTTGTGCCGATATTAAAGCTTCTTCTGAAACCTTCTTCAGCTACTGTAGCTTCCAACTGCTGCCTTTGACTTTCATAGAGAGAGGACTTCTTATAATAAATGTCTTTGCTAATTATAGGCCCAGAGTTTTTCATAAATCTTTCACTTCACTTGGAGAATATTTGGCCTTTACGGAGGGAAAATAGTTCGCCTCACAGTCCAGAACCCCTGGCAGCCAGGAATGTCCGTGGCTCTACATTGGACAGGCGGAGGAGCACTGCTCCTGCACCACAGTGCTGCTCTGGACACACACCAACTGAAGTAGTGAGAAGAACTACGGAACGTTGGTGTGAATTTTAACTGCGTTCCACTCACTCATGGGCGAGCACATGCTGCCGCTGCTAGTGACGTGACGGGTTTCCCTCTTAGTCTCCTTCTTTTCCCACAAACAACCCCTCCCGCCTCCCCCCTCTTCCACCAGCCTGCACCGCTCTCGCCGCTACTTATCGCCAAATAGAAACAATCATTAACCCGACCGTGTGGATTTGTGCAACAGCGATGATGAAAGCGAGAAGTAGAGCAAGTCCATGACCTAATTGTTACCTCGCAGCACAAACTGTTTACTGTTTCAAAGTGACATATTGGATTCAGTTATCTTCAGTTTGTGTCTTAAAACGGACTGAGTCTCCTTTAAGAAGCAAATAATGAGTGAAAATGTGGAGCTAGTCAACAGACCATACATTATCTGAAGGTCATTTGAGCGCATAGGTCCAATGGTCACTTGCTTCTTTTGGCAGAAAAAAAGTCTCACATACAAATGGATGATTTGACAGCATTTGGACCTTCGTCCTCTTTTTCCCCAGCTATCCTCAGTAAAACACAAACCGGTTCATGCAGTCACTCTCCGCTGCTTAGTCGGGTCGCAGGAGGTCGGAGCACATCCCAGCTGGACAGGTCTCCAGACAGCCATTCACATGTTGCCAAGTATGTTTTCTCAACTCTGGAAAACACTGGCATACTTAAAAGCTAAATCTGTGTTTTGAATTCACATTGAATAAAATTAAAGTACGGGTGGACGTAAGTCAAGCAGGTCGTAAGTCGTGTGTTACTTGTATATACTTTATTATAATAAAATATTTTATTATTTTATTTTATCATTTTATTCAATTTTCTAATTTTCTCAACAGTTTGCATCAAGCGTATTATTTTTTCCTCAGTAAATTTGATGAACATGACTTGCACCTGGTTCTGCTGCTGGTTGGACTTTTCTATGACAAATATCTTTGCGATGATCACATCATTTCACAAGGTTTTGGTTTGTTTACATGTAAGTAGACAGTTGTGTTACTTGAATGGGCCCCACCTGGGAAAGGTGGGCCCCAAGATCAGAAAGGTTAAGAACCTCTGCCCTACTCCATGACTCATTTAACTTTGGAAGCCCTCTGAAGCTGGGCATCACAGCGCTACATGTTTGTTTTGTAACATCACTTTTACAATGAGAAGTGCTACACTGCCGTGGGTGGCTTTGTACGGCAAGCGATCGTCACCTAGCTGAATGTGCCAAGCCATAATTGGACAGTTCTCCAAACATCGACACGTCTCCTATTATTTGTCACGCACGACGTGTTTGCTCTGCGGCCTGCAGCGCGGCGCGACGGGGGTCACATCAGCGATTCACAGGCAGCCGGAGCGGAACTAATGTGCGAGGAGGTGTGAGGCTAATTACGCTGGTGTTAAAGTGGCCATACCAAAGCTGCGAGACCACGACCCGTGTGGGACTCGTGTCCGCCAGGCCTCGGGAACCAATTCGTATTTGTGAGTGTAACAGTTGCGCTTCTAAAGGGTGGAGCTGAATGTTCCGGAGCCTTTTGTCCGACTCGCTCTGTTCATCCGTTTTCAGGGTCGCTTCCCATTTCAGTGAAAAGATCGATCGCAATTTATCTGAATAAAGCTTGATCAATTACTTCCATTTGTTCCAATGGAGCACAATTCTGAATTCGGCACGTCCTTAGCTCAAGTGTCCTCTGAGGTGGCGCAACACAATGGTCGCTAACAGTCACTGTTGTGGTCTGGAGCGCACTTGTACGTCAGGCAAATAAAGGCGCTTGAAAACAAGCGTTCAGCACAATAGCCGCCCAGGTCGGCTATAGAAACGTACGCCCAGGGGACATTTGGGTTCATTATTTTTTTGGGCGATGGTAGTCATCATGAACATCATACGACTGGATGATCACTTGAGCGAAAGCGATTGTTTATTTCTGAGACCATCTGATTTCTTTCGCTGAATAAGCAGCGGCTTGGCATGCTAGCCTCCAGGCTGCAGATGAGACGGCCAGCATATCGGCGCTGGATGGGAGCCCTGCCATCCGATAATGGGGTGAAGCCCAGTTCAGAGGAGACGGAGCGTCATGTCGTGACTTGCACTCAGACCAGGAGACAGAACATCACTTGACTCTTCGCCCTGCTTAACTGATCTTCATTAAGATTGGAAAGTGAATTAGCTAATAGATGCTCCCGCTATTTCGGATCGTCTTATCAGTAGAGAGCGCCGCTTGGGGAGAGAAAGGCTTGGCGTGCAAACAGGTAACTCAGGTCAGTTGTCTAACATGCTCATTTCCTCAGAGTGGACTCGTGTGCAACTGCTTTGTCTTCTCCCTTGACCTCCTTTTCTGAGCCTCAGTCTCATGACTTCAGTGGAGTATCATAAAAACGGTGTTTTCAATTCACCTTACTCAGTTTAAAACTTTTACCACATAACAAGACAAACAATTATGTTATACTTCCTTCCTGTTTTATTTTGAAATCCTTATTACCTGTCGCCATTTCAGAAGGGCGCCTCCTGTCTCGCCCACTCTCCCAACTGTGTCAGGCCAAACTACCTCGACAAGACTACACATTATCACAGCTAGAAGTACATTTGACGTTCCTTTACTGAATACAGCAGAGGTGCATTAAGAGGGTAAGAAAATATTGACACACTCAAATATCGTGATACTTGATTTTGGAATTGTTGGAAATGTTTATTAAGGGAGCGATTCATTCCTCCAGTCGACGGCAAAAGTTTAACTGGACTGACGTCAACAATAATCTTGTGCTCATGCACATGACATTGTACTGCATTATCAGATTTTCCCTCTTAAAAAGGTGGCTCTTATTACAATGCATCGCTGAATTTACAGGGTCACAATGTATCGCAATGTATAATCTCACCACTCCCGCGTCGTGATACGTACGGTATCGCAAGATGCCCGCCAATACTCAGCCTTAAGGTGCACATTACAGTACAGTTAAAGGACTATCAGTTTTATGTATCATCTTAGAGCTCAACTGCATAACCATCGGGTCTTGGGGTGCTATCAGGAAGGAGTGACATCATGTTATATAAATGTAAATATCTGCAGAACAGAGCACTTATAAGATTTACAACCTCCATTGTCATGTTCTACAAGTCATTCTACACCAGGTACTGTTCACCCTCATGGCTGTCGACAAACTGAACCCACTGGTGCCAAAAATGCGACAGGATAGCTCGACTCATTGGCCGCCTTTTGTCCTACTTTCCATCTATTACTCTGTTACCATCAAGTGTCAAGAAAATCCTCGACTATGACCGATGCACAACATGATGTCATCAACAAGCGACAGTCCGGATGCCTTTTCCAGGCATCATTCACAGGGTTCAGCTTTTTTTGTCACCTTTCATGTGTCATAAAAAGTGAATGTCAACAGTTTGTTGTCAGTACTTGTTTACTTCTCAATGACCAAAACCTAAACGTCCATCTCTAATGCACCGCACTACCAGACCTGCTTGTTAATGCTGCATATTTCTGTGAAAGTCATTGCGAACAGGCGTCATACAGAACGTGGTCGCCGCCTAATTTGGTCACTCCGTCTGGCCTTTCACTCGTTCGGTCGGCTCCATCTATCAGAGGGCGTGTGATCCCCCGCAGCCTGCTGGCATTTCTCCGCGCCACGGTGTTTGGGAAATGTGTCAAAGCTCATATTTTCTTAATCCTGCGTGGTTACATCAGGTCATGTTCTTGAGGAGAGGTCTGAGGAGCCCCTTTTAACAGCGCTGTATTTCAGCAGAACTCTCTCCACAACCCTGGAAATGCAAAGAGACACTTGACCCACTTGTCAGCGTTAGTGAAGGTCTGCACTCATCAGTATTTGAAGTTAGCAACTGTTCTTGATAAGACTTTTTATAATAGTGAATTTTTATGGTATTATATTATGCTCATTCCAGCGGCTTTTTCGTAGTACATCACAGTGGAGATAAATTATGTGCAGGAGAAAGTCAATTTTTTTAGGGAGGTACAATACTAAATATTGCAAATATTTTAGTTTTTTTTTATTATTATCATATATATATATATATATATGTGACCCAAAATGACAACACATCAGGTGCTTGCTTGCATGCTTTTATTTTGTTTGGACTCATCCTTGTTCTTGTGTTTCTTCTGTGTTTTGACAGATCGGGCTCGAGCGGCAGCTGTACCTCATCCCCCTGAATTCACCCTCACTCTCTTAAGGAGTAGCTGGAGGACAGCGAAGCACCAGATTGTCAATGTTTCAAGTTGTGGCATGCCGATCGTCTCACGTCTTTAACTGTGTGTTTCTGAGTGTTGTTGTAGTTTGATCCTGACTTTGTTTTCTCATTTTTTTGGTCCCTGATCCTCCTCAATCTCTTTCGTATGGACTATTCTGAACTTGTTTGACCGCTCTTTATTCTCCATCGGAGACTCTTTCTGTTCCTGTTTGGACTGCGTCCCACTTGTGTTGGTACTGGCGGTAGCCGGGTGCAGTGGTGCTGTCTGCACCGTAGAAAAGTCAGTGGCGCCTAAAAAAAATGCATGAGGATCACTTCTAATAAACCAGTTTCGAAAACAGGGTCCAGCATCCAGACGGAGCCATGAATCTAACTGGGCAATGTTCCAAACTTGAATCATAAACTCCTCACAGCTTTTATTTACATTTAAAGTACTCAAAATGCGCTGTTATCGCCATCGTGTCCAAAAAAAGCAGTACAGAATTTACTGTCGTATTCATGAAAACTGACTCAGCAGGAATTCAATGAAAGAAAGGAAAGTTATGAATGTTAAGTCTATCAAAAAGAAAACCATCGTGTCTCCTGTGTTCTGATTCAGTGCTGAGGGAGAACAATGCAGCTCACGAGAGAAGCCTATTGCTAAAATTATCCTTCAATAAGGCAAACGGCGAATCAAAGAACGCAATATAATATATAATAACATAATTATATACATATATAATTGCAATATAAATTGAATAAATGTGACATTGGTCTTGGTTGTTTCTAATTTGTTGCCGAAGACAACACACTAGACAGTGTAACTACTGTGTAAGCACTATTTTTCTTGGCTCCTGGAGAGACACTTTTGGATTCCTCTTAGTAGCTCTCACTCGAGATAGAACAGCAAGATGAAGAAGAACAATTTAAGCCCTTAAAAAAAAGAAAAAAAAACTCAAAATCATTCATAACATTATGTAATGAAGTTGGCTTACGTTAAAAGTGACGCCACGACTGTCATACTCAGACAATGACGGACCTGTTGACAGATTTCAAAAATACACAGGAAGAATTCTGTTCCCAAAAATAAATCTCACACACATGCACTGTACGCCCACAAATTGTTCAAAAGCTAATCCTCCGGCTCTCACAGAGTACAGGAGCAGATCAACGGCTCGTTGAAAAAAAGGTATAAATCTTCTGAGACCCTGCCGTCAGATTCTCCTGTTCGCCAGTTATCGACCAGTTTCCACATCTCTGCTTTCTGGTAGCATCTGATGCAGGGGGACGCTGATAAAAGCATTTCAGATGCACCTGTGCTGCACGGCAGGGGAGTCCAGGTGCATCTGCATGAGCCCTAGTTCTTCTCCTGAAACCAAAGAGGTCAGGCTTGTCGGATTTTCTCTGACTGCATTTATTGACCTCAACATGAACGGCTGTGAAATATAGATGAAGGTCCTCCCGCAGCACAAGTTGCTCACCAAAACTGTTCAGCTCCAGTGACATCGACGCGTTCTTGGCACAGGCCCACAGTAATTTGCAACAATCTGACCAGACGTCACAACAATATTGCGCCAAGCAAGCTGCCGCCGCAGGCGTCGGTATGCTCCCACCTGGGAGCCAAAACTGAGGACTCATACAGAACCAGCATCCCCACCACCACCACCACCAACTCACAGTCATGAGCTGCTTCTTACAAATCATGCAAAGCGAGGAGTTTTTAAAGAGTGCTGAGCGGATACTCCGCCGCGCAGCGCTGAGGAAACATGAGGGCGTCCCTGGTGAATTACACTGCAGCTGTTTCTTCAGAGTCATAAATCTCCCGGTGACACTGCGAGTAATTGCTCGTGAATTGGTATAAACAAACAAGTGAAGCAAACTCTTCAGCGACTCTTCTGTCAACAGTTGGAAGGAGGCGCCTACACAACTTTGCGTCAGTTACGATGCAAATTTGATCACTTTATGCTGACTCCAGCAGCTGTAAACTTACACCCTCTCCCCCTAACTCTGAAGGTTCCGTTCCAGTTTCCAGTCTTTTGCTCTCAGTAAACACACATATCATCAGCAATAAAATCTGATCTACCATGCTATACTTGTCATGAAAGGGTTAATACTGAGAGTCAACCATGGCTGCAGCTCCTCCCCCCCACTATCCTCTTATGTTTAATGTTTATGACACCAAATATAACTGTTAAATAATGAAGTGACATGTGTGATCCCTGCAGGATGTCACCTCCATGCTGTGTGTTGTATCACATTGAGTCCTCCTGGATGCTTGCAGGCGATGTTTAGAAGTGTAGTAACCCCCCCACACACACACACACACACACCGAGCCCGTCTCCGCTGCTGTCACCAGCCTGGATATGATCAGCCTGTGTCATCCCTGTGGCCACGGCCGTATCGTAAACCCCATGCAGAGGAATGACTCCTCAGAGTTAGAAGCTGGGTTGAAGCACAGTGTTTGGAAAGGAGAGGTTAAAAGCTGCTGAGCGGGAAGATGTTGACGGAGAGCAGGGAGAAGAATAAACATCTGTCCTTCAAAATCATTGTCCATGATGCACAAGCGCCACAAACATGCTTCTTTGTTCTTACTTCTATTTCAGTAACAACTATTGTTGCTGTGTTACCAGGTTATTACGTATAACGTAGGAATCACTAAGTATGTAAAAAATGTTAACATTTGTGCTCAAAAACCTCCAGATTCTGCTCAGATAAAGACGATGTGTCAAGTCCCTCCTTCACCAGGCGCCAGTGCTGACTTTTAATGGAGACATGAGGGAGAACCTGAGTGACTTTGGTTCAGTAATTAAACAATAATGACTCTCAGTAATTATATTTTCAGACTCGAAATGAGTCCTCGCTTTGTCATGATTTATCGTTCCATCCAGTGGCGCACAATTGTTCCTCATCAAACCTCCATCTCTGAACAACAGCACAACAAGAATGGAATCTGAATTTTAAGCTAAACTTTCATTCTTGTGAGTCGGTTGGAACAAAAAAATAACTATGGTGTCAGCACCATGTAGAGCGTAGAGATTTATTAAAAAAATATACATGTACAGCGTAGAGGCACAATGTCTTTGCAGTATTCTGGATTTATTAAAAAAATATACATGTGAGCTGGATATGAATTTGATGCCAGAAAAAGCCTTTTCAGCAGCATGTATTTAATATGGGTTTTGTTTCGAAAGTAACTATAATTTTATATATTATTTTGACTCCTAAAAAGGAACATTGAAGTTCAGCCACTCACCACTTTTGCAAGGGTATCAAAATGTACAGAAACAATTCTTAAAAATTCGATAAACGTTTCTTTTTTCATTTTTTTGTATTTGTATCTTTGTGGGAACCATATAAAACAAATGATCCAAACTGAAAACTTCTTATGCTGACCCGGTATTGACAACTTCATCCTCAGCTTGTAGTGTTTAGTCAAGAATTGGTCCCCGCAAGTGAGGCTAAATGTGACACGCACACTCATGGAGGACCATCTCTCACCCTCTGCACAGGCGAGCAGACATGACTTGTCGCCACTGATGTTTAATAACCAGCAGGAGCAGGTTGATATGGATCTGACTGAGAGTTACTGTCACTGTTCTCATGCCTCATCATGAGAACGTCATAAGAAGAAACTGGACCAAACATGCCTGGACTGTGACCCTCAGATCTGAAGTGTAACTGCTGATGCTCATGATGTCATTTCTCTCTGTATATCTGCTGAGCGGTAAGTAACGTGAGGTCATTACTCTTGATTTCCCACGGCTGCCTTTTCTCCATGGCTCGTGCTCCTCATCTGCATTATCTCACTTCATTTCCCCCTCATATGGCATGTATCCTGCTACGTGCCTTTGAACATTTCCCTCACTTCCCTATTGCGTTTCAGTCGTATCCTGACATTCAAGCTGAGAACCACTGTTGACTTTTATCACTCCTTTAGCTAACTGCGAAACATGAAAAAAAAGACGCCCTCCAGCACTCAAAACTGGACGCCCTGTGTCCTCAGCAGGACGCCCTAAATGTATTATTCGTGCCTGTATAATGCGTCATCCCACTGGTTTCCGCCCGGTAATTTCACCAAACATGATCCATAGTCGCAGATTCTTGAACCTTTCGCAACCGTATTTTGGCCATCGCGGCCGCCATATTTATTTACCACCGGGGTTATGGACGCCCTGTTTCAAAATCCCAGCTAAATGCCTGCCTTCATTGAATTTAGCTTTTCGGGAATCGAAGGTTGGCTGTAATCCGAGGGTTGAAATGAGCGACTCAGCTCCAACTGTCAAACTGAAACAAGGTCAATCCTTGAATTACACTGTATCACTGAGAAATGAAATGATTTATGAAATCTACAGTTGAGGATTAGCGATGGCTCTGCAAAAGCCCAACATTGACAGCTGACAACTTTGCCACGTAAATGATGTGACAGATATAGTGTAGCGGATGAGATCATGTCCCCCCCCCCGAGGGTCTTGTGATGTGCTGTGAAGATGATCAACGCCTTGTGAGGGAAGGCTAGGAGACGGGATTGACAGATGGATGGTGGAGAATCAGGAGCAATAAGTATGCAGCGCAAATGAGAGGCGGAAAGCTTTCATTCAGGACCCGGACGCTCCGATACTTTTGACAAATGCCTGAGCTGACACCTGAGTCACTAAAACTCATCCATAACAACATGAAGTCAAGGAGAGTTCAGTAGCCAGAAGCGGCTTTGTGACTCATTCCAAGTCTTGCCACGGCAACGCAAGTCCTTGTTTCAGTTGCGCCAACACTTTTAATGGAGTGACACATTTGATATTTCAGAATGTAAATACAGCCACGGCGATGTTCACCAACTGGGCCCGGCTGTTTATCCATCAGTGACTCCAGCTGCGGCGACTCAGACAACCTCGCTCGGTGGACCTCCTACATTGAGTCTTGTGCTGTTCCGAGAGCTTTTGACAAGCCTGGAGTAGCACTTGTTTTCCATGACGAGTCTCAAGTTCGCTTGTTGTAACTGACCCCACTTGTGTAAACCAATTAAATCAGCTGTTATCTCCACAAGCCCCTGTCGACTGGTCCTACGTCTGAGCTTATTTCACGTATAAAAGACATGAGATGAATCCTCCCGTCTGTTATTAGAGCTCACGATGTGTTGACTGAGCCTTTCCTCTCAGATAGAGCTCTGAATAAGTGAAATATTGAAGACTATCATCAGTCATTCATGAGCACTGCACGAAAGGCAGGGGCCAGTTCACTAGATATATTTGTTATATAGGTCATGACAGTTAATGCTCGTAAAGTCTGCATCTCTCTTCTGGGACGCCTGCTCTTATAGTTGTTAAATATGTGCACAGTATTGATAGATTTTCTATAACTGGCCTATTGAGGAATGTACAGGAAGGAGACTGTGAGCTCTTGATAAAAAAAAGTATTAATATGAGTAGTAATCTGAGTAATATGTAGATAAAAACATGGGAAAATTCTCGATGATATATTTCAATATTTTTCTGGCTGAAACTGACGCAGTTTTCCTCTGGATTTGATAGGCCTGGAAACGATAAGGGATGAGTGCCTCTCTTTTCGGGAGATTGTCATGGAGATAGAAGCCATTAGATGGCATTGATTCTTTGTCCTCCTGCTGCTGGCTTTATTGGCAACAACCTTTAGCTATCAAGGGTTTGAATCGGAGTGGCAGGGAGAAGGACAAGCTTCTGAAACCTGAGGTCCCACTTAGGTGCAGCCCAGCCTGGCGGAGTGGAGAGGGAGTGTCATGTTTGGACACAAGCATTTGGCTCTAAACTGGAGGTGGAGGTGGATCCTTGACTAGTCTAGCTGACACTCGGCAGGGGTGTGACATCTTGCCCAAACATTAGAGAGCATATGCAGGTCTGTTTTGTCTAGAGAAACTTAAGCGAGCTTCCACTCTCTTGGCAAAATTCAAGATGTGAATACTAGCCAACCAGGCTTTGACCCTGCAAGGTGTGGAATGTTGCCCGGGGGAGCTCAGTCCGCACAAAGTACGGTAGTTGTCCATTTGGCATTTGGGAAGAAAAGCACTTCATAGGACAGAGACTCTTTAGCCCAGTGTACCAAGTCTGTTTTGGGGGGATTTGCGCACACTGCCCACATCTGGCAAGAGTGAATAGTGAAAGACTGGGGTGCCCCTCTGAAGGAAGAGGCATGAGGTGGCATTCTAGGGGGTGAATCCAACAGCCCCAAAGTCCCCAGTGTGAATGCGCCGTAAACCCAATCCTTATAAACCTCCTCAAGCATGTCGATACACAATGCAATGCAAGGTTCATGAGATCTGAGTCTAGTCCTGGGCTTCTTCACAATGGGCTTACGTGTGAGACGTCCCTCAAAGGCCAAGCCATTTCGACCATCTATGAGTCTTTATTATGAACCCAAGGCTCATCCACGTCCGTCCAAACTACTTCCCTTGATCTCCACCTTCATTCACTTGTGAACCCCAAACTCACTTGGACTCATTCCCTCTCTATTTTAAACTTTAATTCTGCTCCTACCCTCCCTGGTCTTTAACTCTACCACTGGCTGGCACCACCTGCCAAAGCTTTAATGTCAGTACATTTATCCATAGGTACAGCCCTCCTGGATTCCACTGAAATCCTACCCAGGGTGTATTATCTGGCAAAAATAAACCATTAAAATTCATCATGTCAACACAAATGATAAACCCTAAGGACATAAGCTGCAGAGCTTTCTAACGTCCATAGCCCTAAAATAAGCAACAGACTGAACATATCCATGAGAGGCTGCATGGAAGGTCTATAAATAAGAGCGCAACAACACAGAGATTAAATCTGACTACAGCACAGGAGTGTGAGAAATAGCGGAGAGGCAGATTACGTTTGCCTACAGATCTCATTACATCAATAAACCCAACGTCACAAAGCTTGTTTACGTAATCCGTAAAGAATCAGACTTCGTGGGGCAACGTTTTAACCTGTTACTCCAACAATTTCTCCTTGAGCCAAACTGTCGCATTCATACATAGAAATAACGTACTCTGTCGGAAGAAATGTGTTGATGTATTGGAAAAAGATTAACCACAACATGAACAAGAAAAAATACTTGTCTGGCTCAAACACATGAAGCGCTGCCCCCCCGAATAACATCACCAGACAATGGATTTGCCTGTCGAAAAGGTGTGAGAATTCTGGCCACCCTACGTTCGTCATCCAAGATGGCTTCCTGGATCGTAAACATGACGTAGACATGTAGAATAGATGAAATACAGTCTGCAAATAAGTATTTGCTCTACATCCTGCTTGTTTTCTAATTGTAAATGGAACACACGTTGATCAAGAAGTTACTTATATTTGGAGAGCTTGAGAATAGCGTTCATAGATGACGCCTTCCTCTTCTGGAACAAAGTGAACTCAGTTGTCACATTGTTCCCAGCTCAGACACACAACTCCCGAGGCAACTGGCATCTTTCAAGGCAGCCACTTTGTAAACTTAATACATTTACAATTTAATTTTGGCCTATCTACTTTACATTATTAGCATGTGAGGTTCAGTTGCTGAAAAGCAAATACACACTCGGACCCCTTTAACCGATATATCAATGTGTGGTTAAAAATAGTAGTTCCAGTCCCACCTCCATCAGATGAGTTGGCTGGATAAAAAGCTGAGGAGCTCTGGAGGGATAGTGGGTTGTTTTCCTTATCGGATAACAATGAGAAGTTTTATACGTTGGGTGCGAAATAAAGAGCAGCAGAGTAGAGCGAGTGGAACAACAAAAGAGTTGTGACTCGTGTAGCATAAGACACAGCTGCGGTTATGTCAGACAGAAGCAGGCCGTTCGAATCATTTAGCTGGCTATGTAAGGCGGGTAATGCAGTCGGCAAACACAAGCTAACTAGGCAGTAAATCTCTTGAGCACACAAATATTCACATGGACACACACACGCTTGTTCCGTGTGTGCACTCCGCGCAGCCACTTCTAATCCGCTGTTTATTAACACGCTGATTTCCTGTCATGATCATAATGAAGACTCTCAGTTCTCCGCATGGAATATCTATCCTCTCCACTGGAGATAACTCAGCTCCTTCCCACGTTTGAAACACCAGCGGGGTTGTTGAGGGGAGGAACGACGGCCAACATTCCAGATTGATTTTTATGCTTGTTTTGAAAAGCGCTATAGTTTGAGTGCCATGTCGTGTTGAAATGGTGTACAGGGAAAAAACACTTTTCTACAGCAAGTGTGAGTGACAAACACCAAAGACATGAAATACATTTTTCCACTGTGATTTCAGGGGGGTGGTCTCCATTTTTCGCCATTTTCTGTACTATAAAAAAATGTAATTTACGCTATTTTTAATTTCAAGACATAAGTTCATCAGGTACACTCTTCGGATTTTTTAAACCATATATTGTAAAGAGAAACCACTTTTTTGTGTTTTTGTTTCATCCCTACTTGAAATCCAAAAGTCATTTTGGAATCAGTGAACGTAAGGAAAAAGAAGAAAAATGATGCAGTTCTTGCGATCTGCACATGGAAACAGAGACGTCAGATATGAGGACAAACCACAAGGTCGAGCTACCAATCCACAATGGCAGCAGAAGAGTCTAGCCAAAAACATATTTCGGAAATCAGTTGTATTTCATGTGACGTGACCAATCTACGGCATGATAATGAAAAGAGTCACGGCTCCTTGCTTAAAGTCAGCTAAATGGCAGGTGGCTTTAATATTTACATACCCATGCTGGAGCCCGACGCGGCGAAGAGCTTGGCATTAACACGGCTACACAAACACAGAGCAGATTTGGATTCCGGTGGTCAGTGACAGATTGTGACGCCGCTGCGGTTGTGTAAATGGAATGCTTCTCTGGAGCGTGTCCAGAGCTGTAACAACTGCCAGTCTGTTACGGCTTATTGCATAATGTAAAATGAGATATAGGAAAAGGTAAATTTGATGAAGATTACTATTATTACTGAGAGGATTAATAACCCAATGAGTTGATCATTTAAAAAGTGACAGATTCTGTTAATCCATCGGAGTTTCAGACGGAAGAAAAGTCAGGTCCTGGAGTCGTGTTTGTGATTCCACCTCACAAAAACAAGTGCCAAATTGACTTCATGTGGCTGCAAGCAGTGCCGAGAGCTGAAGCCTGTCAGCAGACCTGACGGATGTTCTGCCAGGGGGGTGATAAATGTTGTGCGATGGATGTTCAAACAGAGCATGTGTGTGAGCCCGTCGTCGTGCCACGGTGTCTCCAGAATATCTGATGTGTTTGCTTTATGGCAGCATCACGGAGGAAAGGTGAGGGGAGCAGAGTTAATGGCTGCTCTTTTCGGAAAGGAGGCAATGAGGTTTGACAGCAGAGCGCCGCGGAGCAGAGGTGACAGCCATGAATCAGTGCTCAGGGGGGCGTCAGCGCATGGGTCATCCGTTGAGGCCACTCATGGCGGAAATATAGACACATTGTTCTGCGCCCCAAACATCTACATGAGTAATATGTCCAATCGGAAAAGACTCTTTTAATAGCCTGCCGTCTCTTACAATGACATGCTTCACTCCATTCATGAGTCTGAGCCTCCCGGCACCTTGGTGTTTGGAAAGTTTGAGGAGTTGAAAGAGGGTTGCTTCACAGAAATCCAAGCTAAAAGGTTCGCACAAGGCAACTCAGCTCATTAATAAGAAAAAAAGAAGCAGCCTTCAACGTTTCTGAGTGACTGAGAAGCGTCAGAGATGTGCTGCAACAGCAACACCGGGGGTGAGAAATTCAATAGACTCAGAATCAGGGATGGCAGTAGAAAGACAGCACGAGGCCACCAATAAACTTAACATTCATGTCTGATCTCAGAGAACAACTTCTGTTCAGTATCGTGAGAATCAATAAATATTGTTCATTATTTTTATGTCGTTTTATTCATCCATTCATTTTTAAATATAATAACAACAACAACAACAACAATAATAATACATAGACAAGCACCATTATTTAAAAAATAAGTATTGTGGAGCAGCAAAAACACATACTTTTTTTCATGAAATAAAACTCTTGCAGGTGAAATATGATTTGTTCATTTTTATACAGTCCTTCTGACTTCATTCAATTCTATGTTATTGATATTGAAGTTTTTGGGTTTTTTTCAGACTATTGCGATATTTTTAGCTCCTTAAACTAAATTTGAGTTTCCATGGATAACCATTGGATAAGAATCCCATCACCAAAGACTGTTCAAAGAGCAGCGACTGTTGCAGAGCGTTATGCAAGGAACAGCAGACCATAAATAAACAACATTATTAAACCACATTCCTGAAGCTTGTTCTTGCCAAGTTCCGGCCCTTCTCGCAAATCCAATGCATGTTTGAAGCACACAAATACAAAACTTGTATTCCAGGCCAAGATGGGGGCAGAGGAGCAGATATAATGTCCGCGTTTATTCATCAGACCTAGGATTTGGGTTCACTGTGGGACATGGAGCTGCATGGTGACACATGCCTGGAATTATTGTATAAATCATTTAGCCTGAGTCAGAAATAGTTAGCCTCAGCTTGGTTAATATTTAAATAAATATTTTGTTTTTTTCCATGGTAAAGGTGAATTGAGATCAAAATCTAAAAGGCACTCTCAAGGATGAGTGACAGGCCTCGCAGTAGGAGCAGAGTATGTGTATATGTGTGTGTGTGTGGAAGGCAATGTCTCATACTGTGTGCACAACATTTGAAGGCCTGGTCGGCAACTTGGGTTAAAAACACACTGAGCTCGGCAGTCGACACCGTGACGCAAGACTATCTGTTGTTTTGTCAACGCAGGTTAATGATCGCCATGGAAAACAGGAAACCTTGAGCCGGTCCGTAAACACGGCAGGAAAATTAACTCTGATGCTTCAGAAAATACGACGCTCGTGTCTGTCTATACGGCTTCACTTGCCTGTTGATTCTAGCCAGGGTCACAAGTTGTCTTTCTGAAGAGCGGCTTGGTGAAACCAGAACCAGGGACTGGGCTGAGTCAGAGGTGACCTCAGTTCGGTGGAGTACAGGAGGGAACAGGACATTCTCTCTTTGTTCTAGAGTTGTTGGTAAGCTAACACTTTGCGCAACAATTAGCTTAATCCGGCTGGTTTAAGGGAGGAGAAGTCAGCTGGCAAAACAGACCGATCAGATCATTTAACTTAGCTTCCAAACCATTATTCTGGTTTGACTTGTTTATGTGTGTTGCTTTCCACTGGCAGTGGTGCTGAATTCATGTCACCACACCTCTCTATCAGTCATGGCCAGAAAGTGCAAATCCCTCATGCTCTTCTCATAATGCACTGCAACAATTGATACTGAGGCTTGTGTGTTGGATTTCCCACCTCATAAAAGCCTCACCATCTTCATAAACTGTGGTAGCTCCTCGCGCTGAACTCTCCTGCAGCAGTGTGACAACATCAACGTGCTTTTGTGTGACAGACTGAGGAGGTGGGGAGGGAGTTGCAAGGTTGAATCCTGTGCTGCTATTGTGTAAAGCCACTTCATTCAGACCAACAATGTGCAAGTACACCCAGCGTTTCTTTGGTCAGCCTGACAAGGTGAAGAAAAAATTGAAAAAAAACTGCTGTAAATGTTTCACTCATCCAGTATTTAAGTTGGTTTTAGATAACTGTATTTTATTATTTATTTTTCCCCAGGAAGTTATTATTTTCAAGTTTCTATTTTTAGATTAATTAATAATTTTGGAAACTATTTTTCTGTCTCATCTCTTCCCTAAGGTTTTTGAAAATAAATATGTGTATATATATGTATTTTTATCTTGCTGTGTTCATATATACATCTTATAGCAATGTTTTGGCTCAAAAATCATTAAAGCTTACAGGATTATGTGAAACATGACACTATGAGAAATGTTCATCGTCGAATCATTTTTCTCGTTCCTGTTTGCTCTCATTCTGAAAGGGCTGCGTGTTCATCCGCTTGCTTCATCCTCCGATTACAAAGCAATGAGTTAGTTTAGTGAAGGACTGTTTAAAGTTTGGAACTTAACAGTTTCCTCCTGTCATCAGTGTCAGACATCCCATCAATAGCAGCGTGCTTCCATGAAGCGACTCGCGAGATCGCCGCGAGATTACAGCGGTCAACAAATATTGCGACCGCGATGGCCAAAATACAGTTGCAAAAGGATCGAGACTCTGCGAATTTGGATCATATTCGGCAAAATCACCAGTGAGGTGACACTACCAGTTGGGCATCATACAGGCATTAATAGTAACAAAGGTTTGAGAAATGTAATTAATAATAATAAAACACATTCACTTGATCAATCGTTTTTAAATCAAGTTGTCCTTCTAGATTGTATATAATCTATCGTGTTTTATTTTGCCAATAAAGCTTGACTATGAAGTGTGAATCAGCCCAGAAATGTGGGTGAGCGGCACAAAATTCAGCGGCAAAATTTGCAGAATTCATGTGCTTTGTATTGTCAGATCTGGCTGTGATAGAGTGGGTCAAAGGGGGCAGCACTTGACCTCGACCCACACATGGTGTGAGGGAGGAGAGAGTATTTTCGGCGCCTCACCACTGTGATTCAGAGAAAGCAAAAGCATGTTGCGTTTCTTTCATCTCTCCCGCCATCCGCTGGCATTGATTTGTCTGTGATAGATCTCTTTGCTTGTCGGTTTGTGCACTGAAGAGGACTTTAACCCTCCCCAGGGGTGGCACGGCAACTCCTCCACTTTAGCGAGACCTGAGCCAGGCATCAACACGCCTGCCACTTTTCAGAGGCTGAACTACAAGCCGCTGACCCCAGAGACGGCCGAGCGTGTAGGCTGGTCATTAGAGAGTAATGGAGAGGAAACACAATGAGCCTCACCACTCATCTGTCAGCCTGTTGTTTCCATCATTACGACCCCCCAAGTCTCTTTATGTATTAGACGTGACTGACCCCAGAGTACGTCGGTAATTCCTCTCCTGACCTGCGGACTGCGAGGCCACATATCATGCACGACCAAATATAAAGGGCGGGTTGACTGACTGTCGACGGTTATTTGCCAGAGACTCTCAACGCAAAGCACTCACATATGGAGGGCAGCATTTATGTGCTGCGGTCAAATATCAAAGGTTTTACTCCTCCTGTAGTTTATGTCTCTTCTGTGTACACTTTAACCTGCCGTTCGACCAATATTCTTTGTGCCAAAAACACATCTTTTTTGGGGAAATAAAACGTATTCTGGGGAAGACCATCACTGCAACAATGCTAATGCATAATTCTTTAACTTTAACTATCAACTAGACCATTTAAATGTCAAAATATATCGACATAAGAAGCATTTTTTCTTGCGAAGTGAAGCCTAAGTTGTTTTATAATTTTCCAGGGGTCATGATAAGTTGATCCCATGTTACTCAGGATGTAGTACACGTGCCAGGCCTATGTCAGGCTTAGTGCTGGAACATTCCAGCAACAAATACAGAAGACAGCGTAGCACATGTGCAAGGAAAAAACTTGTTATACATAAACATAGCAACCTGACAACAGAGGTTCTAGTCTGGACTGATGACAAAAAAACACAACTTAAAATAGCCCACTACACTCAACTGTGCCAGCGAGATCCCCTCAAGCATCATGTCATCACACTGGTACCTGCACGTAGTTGTTAGCTTAAGACCAATAAATGTACAAAAGGTGATAAATAGATTTCTATTCGCAGGAGAAACACTAGCCACTGGCTGTTTTTGTCGATTATAACAAAAAAAATGAATAATGGTAATTGAATAATTGGCGTTTCTCTCAAAACCAATCAAAAAATAAATTAGTAAATAAATGGTAAGTGGTCATAATGAGACTATACAGAACAAGCGTGAACATAAGCCTTTACTTTCCACCCCCTTCAGTAGGGGGGGGCTAAACAACATGAGGGGCGTAGCATGAGCATCTGTAAATGGCATTCTTGGAAGTAGTTTCAACAGAATCTCATATCAGTGAGCCTGAAAATACAGTGCATATATTTGAAAATACTGCAAGACGGACTCACAACTCTCTGGTTTTCTTCTTAACCGCATGCTCATCTCATCAAATACTCTAAACTCATATCAATTTTGAGGAATTTTAAGGTTAGTTCTTGACGTTTACAATGTCCAGTTGGAGGACAAAAGTTGAACAGTGTTAAGGTCCATTTATACTCCCTTTTATTGAAATGTAAATGTTATTGAAAAGACTAAATGGAAGCAGCGTTTCAGGCGGCGTTGGTCAGTGAGGCGCTTATGCTACATACCGAGTTGTATCAGCAACACTGCTCCGTTTGGACCGTATCCGTAAGCTTTGTGGAAACGTACAGAAATACAACGAATTCACCTCAGAGCACGGACAGAAGGCTCCGTCCTTATCCACTTTCATAACTTTCGTAACATTGACCATAAATGGGCCTAAAAAATGCTAAAATCACACTGCAGATTTGAAGCGAAAAAGAGCCATCTTCCATGTTAAATTTGCTTTTTCGCTTTTCCAGCCCTAGTGCAGCGCTGCTTTGCCAAAGACCTGTCGTCAGCAAATGATAAAGTAAATACGAGTAATAACGCAAAAACGTCTGGGATTCATATGAAATAAGAGAATTACATCATCAGCATATATGAATATGAGACACCGTATCATTTACGCTCGTCGTCGCTGGGTAATCCGCAAGTGATTTCACTCTGACATACTGACAAATGCAGGAAGGATATATGAGGTGTTTCGGCAGTCGTAGCACCAAATACACAATTGTACAATTGTCCACCCCCTTCATAGTCAGATCGAGTTGGAGGAAACACATTGATGGATAGCCATGCGTTCCGGCTTCAGAGCAGGCAACACCACAACATTGTCTGTTGTTGTGGTGTTGCCTGGGTTTGCTCACCGGGGCAAGAAGGCAAGCGGCTTCCAGATCACACCAAGTGATGGAATGTGCTGTACTTTATATATATATATATATATATATATATATATATATGATCGTGCTGCACGTCAAGGAAGTTGGGCAGGAAGAAAAGTTCTAAGAGGTGGAAGGAACTCCTGATATGATATAAGGGCGGTAACTGCGTCCCATTACAGACGCTAGAACATCAAGCCTCATCTGTAGGTGAGCAGCAGGCGAATGTTCCAGCTCAGTAATGTAGTTTACGAGGAGCTTGTTTTGAAGTAGTTTCATTAGACGGTTTACTTGCTCCGCTGCCGGCGCAATCGCTGAAGAAGATGCAATAATGTAGCCGCATTAAGGCAGAACGTGTGTGAAAGTCGGACAACAAAGTCACCCATCAGGTATTGGCTCAGAGCGACGTGGGAGTCGATGTCGATTCGATAAGCGCGGCATGTTTCCTGCCGCTAACAGGAAGGGACCGCTGGAGATGTTTCCCCTTAAATATTTTATACAGAGGCCGAGCCCTCGTGTGTGTGTGTGTCAGCTGTTATTCACGTTTACAAGTGTTATATAAATACAGTAGGTTGCATAAATAGAAACATCACCCGCCGGCAGAATTTTTTGTTTTTTTAAGTCAAGATTTCCAAGCCAGAATATAGAATTACTTCTGCATTTTTAGCCTCTACCTGACGACATTCTTTGTTTTGAATTTGATCTTTACCATACATATTTATAGCTGCCAAAAAAACAATGTTGACACCTGCATTTAGATATATTTTTTAGTGAACAGCATCTTCAGCAGAACTCTAAATATTGTAATTTTCCAAACTATAAGCCACTGCTTTTTCATAGATTTTGAACTCGGGTTTAACAGCAGATACATGGATTTGTATGGGCGAAGGAGCAAGATACGTCGGACCAATGAAATCACAGGCCTGTAGCTCCGCCTCCACAGCTTTCCTCAACTGCAGCTGCAATGGCGAAAGTGCCTCAGATACGCACGGCCGCACACGACGCATTGGGTGTAAATAAAATGCCTGTAATTTTATTGGTCTGAAGTGACAACACTTATTTTGCCTCAAAGTTCATGTTCATCATGTTTCATCAAAGTCAAATTTCATCGCCTTTGTTGTTGCTGCTGAGACACATTAAATTTACCCGTTAAAAATGGTCTGGACATTACTGCGTACGCAGCTTTACATCCCCGAAGATTCCCAGAGTGTAGGGGGAGTTTTCTTTTTAGTCAAGACTGAGTCGTGATGACAGCTCCCTAATGGGTCAGTCCAGCTAGCCATGCTAACGTAGCACGACAACAACTGGGCAACAACTGTTAGCTTCAATTAGATTCCTCCCCTCCCAGTGACACGCTCTCGCCCGTGGACATAAACGTATACATATAGTATATGTGAGGTGTGTGACCTGCAGGACACCAGAGGCTAAGTGGTGGCCGGCAGCAAGATCCGGATGGACACTTATCGCCATTCTGCCGCAATCCAGAGTGACAGCTCTTTGTGGTGGTGGCTATACTTAGCCCTGCGGGATCTATCGTTTGAAGGGAACAGTTGGTGTTCGACGGCAGCTCACACCTGCCCCCTTCATCGCACCTGTGTATTGCCATCATGGAGGCTCACCATTAAAGTGATGAGTCAAACTGTATCGTCGGAGCCCAACAACACAAATCGACGAAGATAAATAACGCCAGGTGTCGGATTACACCTTCGATTAAACAAATTGTCGCCACTATATCTTTGTAAAAACAAGAGACAGCGAGCTGACAGCTAACAGGCAGGTTAACGGCTCCAGTCTGCACTGGACTGAGCAAAGACAAAAAGGACAGCAAACAGTTCCACGTGCAACGCACAACCCTTCGGTTCAGAAGTTGATCTGAACTTATATAGCATGAGGAAGCCCGTACACATAAGCTCCTATATTCAGTGAGACTCACGAACTCAACTGAAGGGCGTTCGTGTTTGTTTCCATGACACTTGAGAACACAATAACACGTAGCATATGTAGCAGGAACATGAGGTCACCGTGGATGCAAATCAAATCCTTCAAATCTATCCTTCGCTTGACTACAACCAAGTCAGACATGAAAACAACCTCTATTTAAGCAGTCCACAAGGTGGTGCTCTAATTTGAACTCAAAATAAACATAAGAATTTACATATATTATCAGCAGAGGACATACTCTTATTTATGTTGTGTAATAGCACAAAAAGAGGGTTGAAATATGCATTAAATATCTTTATGGATTAATCGCTTTCACCATTCTCCAGTGTGGCACGGCACTTCAGAGCACAAAATCCAGCAAGCAGAATTCAGTTTAAGTTATTTGAGTTTAATTTCCAAACATCCGAGATGTCATTTCTTCTGATGATGAAATAAAAATATGTGAAGCTAAAGTTGGAATGAATTCTTCCTTTCTTTTGAGTCCATTCATGGCTATTTTTACAGTACTGAGAAGCTCACATAAGGTAGAGACAAAATCACTCGAGAACAACCGCAAAGCTTCACTTCTGGCTCATGTTTTTGAACATTTATGTGACCACAAAGCAAAATTAAAAGCATATCATTGATCATAAATCAGAACTAGCGATATGCTAAAATAATTCCTGCCTGTTTTCAGGAGTCTGGGTAGCTTGTTTATTCATGTGTCAGAACAATAATAACCCTCCAACAAGGGCTCTGACTCAGACATAATCCATGTGCTTATGCATTTTCTTTGTGTTTACATCAGAAAATAACTTTGAAAGAAATGTTCTGCCGAATAGCAAAAATAGCAACGTTAATCCGACTCTTTCAGATCTATACAGAAGCAGCAGAATTGAGAGATATGATCTCAGCTGGTGCTCCTCCTGGATGTGCAGGGTGGAATTCAGGAAGTTGTATATTATAAATGTCAAATATTTTTATTCGACTATTTTAAATATTTAAAAAAACATTGGACGTTTTTAGGTAGTGAATATGATGATTTTGTTTTTTATTTATTTATTTATTAAAATGATCATTTATTTTAATGATATCTATGATGAAAATGATTAATATTTATTTAATGTAATTTAGATTTATTTTAGTTATTTACAGTGCAAATATTCACATTTTCCAACATCAATATCTATTTTGATTTATTCAATAATAACATTAATTTAATTTTAATTTAATTGAATAACATTTAATTGAGATTATTTAATAATCTCATTTGAAAGGGGTGATAAAACAATGCAAAAAAAAATAACAAATGAATTACATTATGCGTTCACAACACAATTTCTTTTGTTTTGAGCAAATGAGGGCCGCAGAAATGTGGCCCCCCGACTTGGCCACTTTCTAACCTAGACTGTCACTCTCAATGTGGGTGAGCAGTGGTCTTTACTGTTACTACCCAAAGCTTTTGACAATAAGATGACTAATGCGGTCTGGAGCTGGAAAGCTTTGCCCTTGAGCTCAGCACTTTCTCCACCAGTCCTGACACTTGTCACACTACATCCTTCCCTTCCTTGCGCAACCAGCGCAAAACAATTTCGTTTCCGGGCCACGCCACAGTTTGGGATGGCATGACCCCAAAATGAAACGGAAACGTAGTGATCCTCCTCTAATATGAACTGACACGGCATTGTAGCGCAGTGGATAATCTGATGTTCAACAACCTCAGGCGGGGAAATGGAATCGTACTGTGTACAGTTGCAGCTTCATTACTCTGCGTGGTTGAAGGGTTCAAAAGCCACAGACTGTTTTCAGGCCGACCCACAGCCGGCGTCGCTCATGTAATCGCTGCTTTGTCATTCAGCCCTTGCTTCTGTATACATAATGGAACATATAGCGACCGAAAGTTGGTCTGGTGTGTATTAAGCCATGCAGCTAATGGCAGGTTTGTATGCATGGAGTGACCTGTTGTCGTCAGTCCTCTCATGTTTCCCAGTCACCACGGTCGTCCGTGAACTGCACCTGGACGCGGTGGCAGCTGCAGATGTGCTGCTTTAATAATGGATTTTATTAGCATGGTTCATTGTTTACCCCGGATCTTGAATTACTTTGACATCCTGTTCTCTCCTCGACTCCTAAATCCCCCGGAAACTGAGGAAATAGATTTGATTTGGAAGTGACAACATAGTTCCAGTTACTTTATGCTTGCTTCAGGGCTTGATAATATTCAAACCATGAAAACTGTAACAACAAATGTGTACTTTTATGATCCTTACTTGATATATCCTGCTCAGTTTCTGGATGTTTATTTCATATTGAACACAAAAAAGTCAATACTGTTCTTTCAGATATTTATCATTCTAAATATGGCGTATTAGTTTCTGCTTTTTGAGGTTTTAGTTCATAGTAAAAGTTTATATATTTGCTTAAATATTAATGATTTCTTATGTGAATACTGAAAAAAATAAGTGCGCTGTTTGTTATATTTTGTTTTTGTTTTTTTATGGCATATGAACTGAACTTGGCGTGTTGGAGCGTGCGTGGGGATTCCAGATAAAAGCATAGGTTCTGATAACAGTGCGTTTGAAAAGGGGGAGGTAAACGCTGCACTTGAATCAAACACGCCCAATAAATACACAACAATGTCCCAAAGCGTCAGTTTCTGAATGACAATTAATTTACCGTAAATACCTGAAGGTGTCGTTGAGCGCACCGACTCATCTTCTTCGCGTTTATCTCAGAATATTTCCTCTCTTGAAGTGGCTCCCCGGCTTTAAAATCCAACTTTCACAGCGAACTGTCGTCAGCGTTCATCTTCTTTCGCGATATTTGGCAGAATAAGTGAGAGTCCCGAGCGACACGGACTGAAATAACCGGCTTGCTGGAGTCGCACTGCACATTCGAGTTGTCACCAGTGACTGTGAGCCGCTCAGCTGCACGCGCTCCTTCTACCCGTGTGACGTCACGGTGTGTGTGTGTGTGTGTGTGTGGCTGTGAATCTTTTTGACGCTAAAATCTCTGCCTTCTTTTATGACGAACTTGAAAAGAAATGTGAGCAGATTTTTTTTAATGGTGTCATTTCTTTTGTGATAATGATTTAAGTAAGCAGTTACATGTGCTTTTTTATTTTTTTTATTTTTTTTATTTTTTCGTACAAGGTAAACTATTTTCATTTTTTTTGTATATTTTATTCCTCAATCACAAATCAATGTTTAAAAAACAAGGTCAGCTATTATGACATATTTCAATTTAAAAATGTATCAAATTAATGACATATTTTCAATATTATGTAAAAGGTTTTTCTCTCTATTAAAATACGTAATATTTTAATCCCAAAGATGATCATTTTTATAATGATAATGCCACCTGCACTGTTTCGGACTCTGGGAGGAAATCGGAGTCTGCAGGAAAATCATGGTTTCTGATCAGATCACTCCTTCTCATCATCAACAACATCATCATTTACCCTTTTCCAAACCAAAGATGAAGATTCAATTTAAAATAAATGAAAATGAAGGAGAAAAAAAAATCATTCCAGGTGAGTCCCAAGTGTTCTCCCAAGTCTCAGGTCATTAGCTCATTGTGAAATAATGCGTGGTCTGACTCAGGGGACGGAGTCAAACCGTCTAGAGTGTAGAATGTCCCTCATTGAGGGAAAGGTGAAATGGAAAAACGTACGATAACGCACGCCAACATATCAGCGCTTGAGTGATGACTTCTGACTGCAGACCAAGTGAATCAGTATCAGTGATGCAGATGATTCTGTAGTCTCTGTGTGTCTCTGCATCTGATGGGAGTTTGTCCTACAATAGTGGAGATATATCTGAGAGGTCCGGTCAGACATTGCCATTAATGGAGTGTTGGCAGGGTTCATCAGAGTTGGTATATTTCTACATTATTCCTCCTTCATTGTTTCCTTTTATTGTGCTTTTAGTGTATTGCTGTGTTGCAGTCTAGTGTGTGTCCGTCCTCCAAGGTGAAGGTTGCTCAGAGAAAACTTTTCAAGTTGACAAATACCTTATTGCCGGAACAATCCTCATCCGTTTTCTGATGTGCTGTCTTTGCCGTCTCTCCAAAATCTGGTGCGTCACACAGCCGGACGGGGCCAGGCGGCTGATTTCATTGTCTGGTGTTCTTTCTTGGGAAATGTTCTTGTCTGTAAAGGTTGGACTCACGCGCGGTGATGTCACGGCTGAGATGCGATTAAGCTTTGAGGAGTTGAGCTGGAGGGTCGCTGCTTTGAGTCATGGATCCTCATATAAAGCAGGAAGTGTGTTTGTCTCTCGAGTGCTTCCTCTTTGCCGCTGTGGTTGTCTTGAGCAATGTTTGCGGTTCAGTATGGTTGCAACATCGGCAAAACTTAAGTATGTTGATGTCTATATTTCAGAGCAAAATGTTCAGCAGCAACAAGAACGGAAAATACCATTAATTACATGAATATAGTGGTGAAGGAGCAGGTGCGGAGGCGGGTTGTGAGTTGGTGCGACAGCTGTGCAATGAGGAAATCAAATCGCAAACCCAGTTATTGTGACTTTTTATGAAGAATTTATTTGGATAAATGAGCCAAGGTGTCATCTTCAGATCAACTTCGAGTCCCTCCCAGAAGACAGAGCTCCTCACCCTGCTGAGAAAACTCGCTTCCACTGGTCGGACAGCTCCTCCTCCACGCTTCCCATGACTACATAAAGTTATTATTATCATAATTTTTTACTTTCACAAATGTCCGGATGAGCTACATTAGCGCTCATAAAGTTCTCTACTCTATGTTCTGTATGTGCATTCTTTAAGAAACACAAATTTAGTGACTGCACATTTCTAATACAACGTCAACTGAAGTCCTCGATGGCATCTAAAAAATCCAGATTTTATTTACATTTCAGTTGTAAAAGCAAATCTCATGCTCAACGTGGGATTTTAATGTGTCTCTGTTATGGTTTATTTCTCCCTCATAGACTAAATCAAAGCTTATAAATGGGACTGTAAAAGCACATCTGTCTCTTTTGGCTCCGGCCCACATCCCTATCGTCTCGTCCTCTGTGCGCTGCAGGGAGAAATAGTGGAACCTTTAATAAATACATCTGCATGCTCCACTCGGAAGACGGCTTCAGTCCTCGTGGTGGGGAATTTACAGCTCACCAGTTCGTGATTTATTACAGCTTAAATAGTTCACAGTGCTGCACTTCATTGGAAAAAGAATGTACTACTCTGCAGTTTGCTGATAACTCACGGACAAATAAACTGTCACCCTCAAAAACACCGACTTTAAAGTGTGACCCTTGTCCCCGCACCGGGTTCAAAGACCTTCGGCATGTGGCAATAAGCTGTGTTTAGCAGAAACTGCGTCACAAACACAATGTTATTATAACAGCAGCGGGTCATTCGAATCGTAAAACCTGCTGTTATCGCATCCGCAATAAACTCACCAGATGAACGGCATGTGTGGTTTCCTAAACGCATATCAGCGCTCTATATTCTTGACCTATTAACCTCACTGAGGCAAGCGCACCCTTGAACAATTTTTGCGAATAGCATTTTCAGAGCCAGGAAATAAACAACCAATATTCTTTCTCTTTAAAGCCATTTTAAGGCTGACTAAAAATCAGTTTTCCCCTCCAAATACAGTTCGGAAAATCGGCAATTGTGTCACTTAAGGAGGGTCATGTGACTGTTACAGAAGTGTATGAATGTTTCATTATATTGGCTGACAACTGAGGGTGCAAGTGTGTCACTGCGCACCCCTGAACATAAATAATAAGCAAAGCAAATAAAGTCATTCCAAGACATGCTTGCATAATTTATTTTATTTATTTTTTTCTTCACATCACGGCTTTGTGCATGTTGATTTTGCATCAGGAAATATTGTTATTTCATATTTTAATGCGAATTATTATTATAATTATTTTAATATTCCTGTATTTTAAGCTTTATTTCCAATCCCAACTGAAGTCGAGCTAATGTCAGTACCGCTGGCGTCCAACAGAGAGCACCGTTTCGAAGCCTGTGCAAATAAGACTCGAAAATCTCTTGTGGTTCAAGAGGTTTGGCAGCACACCGACAGATGGTACAAATTAGATCCACTACCCAACATAAACAAGCTTGACAAGGTAACTACAACTTCTCTGTAAACACTCCAAAACACTACTTTGCGGCTAAAAATAGCAGCATGTTTATGAGACAAGAGGATCAAAGACGTTCCCATGTTGTTATGAATGTAACCGAGTCTCATCGAGTGTGTACAACCCTGAATAAACAAGGCTAAAGAGGCTCGATGAGCTGTGCCAGCAGAGTGGGCCTGTGTGAGTGTGTCTTCGTGGAGTCCAGCACAGCTCTTTGATTCAGGCCATCCCAGTGACCTTTGGGCTCGGCCTGGATAATGAGACGTGTCGCATACAAACCTTCCTCTTGCGGCTGATGTCGGCTTTGTCGAGGAGCTTCATTTACATTAGCTGCGAAGTCAATGTCTTCAGCGTTCTTCTTGTCACGGAACAGACGTCTCTTTTAAAGGCCTGACTGTGGCCATGTCACTGAGAGCTCCTTTACAGCGGAGAACACAAATAACCGTTTTGTAAAGTCCACAGAAACACATACAGCTTACATGACTCTTTGTTTTCTTGACACCTCTGTGTTCCTTATCAAGACCACTCAAGATGAGAGGATTTAAAAGCAACAGAAGAGGGTTGTGTCATGTCCGATCTGTCTGTCACGTTGAGCTCCAGAGTCCCGCCCACTTGAGCGACTCAACGTTGAGTTCAGCCCGTCTTCAATGTTACCACAGGACCATTGCGCTTGCATCTCAAACAGGCCACACAGCTTCAGCCAAGTGTTCCACAACACTGAAAGTAAAAGAGACCTCCTTAAAGCAGACCTTTGAATATGCTCGTAACATATTAACTTATCATATTATATTACAACGTTGTGATGCAACAGGTCTAACAGTTTATTACCCTATGTTAAATCTGTCATTTAATTCGTCTTTTTATCAATATTTTCTAGTGTAATGTGAACTGAGCACAATATTAATAAGTTAGCCTGGCAAAAATGTTTATACGTTACATTTTATATTGCATATGGTTTCGTCGTTTTAGATTTCTAGTGTAATAACATTCGGATGAAATACGTCATGATGATGTAGAAAAAAGATCCATATTTGTCAGAATAAATGATGTTTTCATGATTAAAAGATGTAGCCTTTTTAAAAGGCTTCAGTCACTGTCAGCAAAGGGGAGAGCCACATACCACCCACTTCAGGGTAGTGATGAAATCGCTCACCTGTGTGTGTCACATGGAACGTCACATGGGAGATGATACTTTTGCCTGCATTGCTGCCATGGTCGTCGATATAGGACGCAAAACCACACTTGAAAAAAGTCTCTCTTTGAGATCCTAGGAGTGAAAACGGGTTGTGTTTCCCTCTATTAAAAAATCTGCACATGTATCCAGACTAGGTGGCGCTAATGAGAGCAAAAAGTGGACAGGAACAAAAACCTGCTTGGCATCAAATGCAGCTCAGGAAGCGTTCTACTGATATGCATTGTGGATTTTGGAAAGCAGAAGCGTCCTGCTGCCAGATCTCTGTCAGCATGTCTAGACAGCAGCTGATAAAGGTCCAGTTGTAGTGTAGAACTCTTATTCCCGCTCTAATAGCTCAGCCCAACGGAGTGTGCGCCGCCCCCCCATGGGGTCTCCCGCCACATGGAGGGCCGTACCTGTTCTCAAATGTCAGCGCAAAAGGACTTTTCCCCGGACACAGTCGACGAGCTGTGCAGTGCCTGACACAGCTGTTGAGATGCAGAGCGAGTCGTGGGCTAGAAGAATGGGAAGTGTATGTTTGTCTTGCCGACTTTAGCATGAATTTTGAGTCATTAAAATGGCCTCATGGAAGAAGATGCGTTCGCATGTTGTCGCACATTGTGTGATTATTCTGAGAACAGCTGCTAGCGCTGTCCGGCAAAGCATGTCCTCAGGTGTAAAAATAGCAAAGGTGCTCTTATCTAGCTGTTGACACTTTCACACGCCTGGTGTGGTGGCTCTCCTCAGCACCTCTTCGTGTCCTCTCACTTTTTATCACTACATTCCTGAAGTGTGCCCTTCAATTATTCATCAAGTGCCAGAAACTTTCCAGATCAATTTAGGACAAAGACAGTATTTGGTACGAAGAACTTTTACATTTTAACTATTTTTTCCTTTGTTGTTGTCCTTTGTTCTGTTGATAAATCTCAGTGGCACAGTCTGTAACATCAGTTACAAGTTTCCAGCCGTCAGCAATATAATGAGCATGAAGACAGTCGAATAAAGCAGAATTTCCGTAATTCAGCGAGCGAAGCAGAGGACAGATGGAGAGACACGTCGCTAGGCAACTTCTGTGTCTCACCTCCGCGAAAAGCTCATTCAACCCAACTGCCTAACTGATGAGTATTACCAGGATCTGACGCTGGATGTTCACTTGGTTTTTTCTTTTTCCATTTCTAGTCGCATGAATTTTGTGTTTTCTGGTTCACGTTTCTTTGACGGTCATAACTAGTGAAGAGCGTTGGTCACCAACTTGTTGTCAAAACTGCACTCTACTGTGTCACAAAGTGGTGGAATCTAGTCAGGAGGAGTCAAATTTCTATGACTCAATAAAACACATTCCCAAGTGAATTATTTTCACCTTTAAAGCAACAGATCTTCTGTTTTTAGATGTTTAACGTTGCTGTGATTTTGTGATGAACTGCGAGAGTGAAGGGTTTTCCAACCATTCCATCTATACCCTGTTAATGGATCCAATTCGTTTCTGTGAATTCTTCCACAGAGCAAGATGTGGTCCACCACCCTCATGTTTATGTTCTGTTTCTATACTTATATTTGAAGAGTTACTATTTATAATTTTCATTTCAATGTACATTTCTTTAAAAAGCCATATTGCAATATAGAATTTTCGTTTTATCTTATTTTTTTGTTTTGTTTCACTAGTTTGTTTGTTTTTTTCAAACAGTACTGGTATTTTTTTTATTAATATTTCCTTCCCTGTAAATGTTAGAAGGAGGCAAATTCATGATTATTATTATTATTGTTGTTGTTGTTGTATTATTAAGTCAATGTTTTATATTACACATTTTATTTGCTTTATTTAAACTTACTTCTAAACATACTTTTTTCATTCAATATCTTATGAACGATGATAGCATCATAAGCTATGGCACTTAAGTGGAACTTGATGCTTGACTTGTGTATCAGTGTAGAACAGCTTGAGGACATTTCCAGCATGTGGCTGCTTTTTCAAATAAAATGAAGCACTGTGGATGGATGTTTTGTGGGTTAAAGTTACAGCTTTCTGGAGATTCTTAAATGTTCAGAGCCGATGTTCCCTCACTTCATAATTGAATGTTTTGACCAAAGGTTTTTTTTTTTGACTTGCCATGAATTTCATGTACATTATTATTTATGTGGTCACATTTTTTTTTTTACTGTTTAAAAAAAAAGTTAGTCGTTTTTGTGTCTTTTCAAAAATAGTTTTAATAAAACCAACTACCTGAAGTCACATAGCACGCAGAAAACAATTCAAGTCTCATTACTGCAACTCAAACAGAAGCTCAGGTGGACGATTGTTTTGAGGCACGTGATGCGGCACTCAACACAAACAGCTCCAGACTCATCATCTCCACATCGAGCCCATGTTTATCAGTAACTCCCAGTTGGGAATTAGAGTTGCTCATCTGACCCAATTTCAAACAATGAAATCATTAAATACACAATCCGTCTCAGAAAATTACATTTTAGGGATCATATCCATCACCAGTGTGTAACTCTGTCACAGCCTTCTGAAATATTGTTTGTTTCCTAAATAAAACATTATACTGGAAAGAAATATCAGTCGGGTGTATTAATAAATCATATACTAGAAGAATATTAGTTGATCTATTGAGTTAATTTCCGCTTCACGAACTCTGGGTTAAATGTCAACTCTCATGGGACTTTTTAAAAAGTGCAGCAGAGGTCCTCCTACTGGTCACTCACCTGGCTTTATAAGGCGCGTACCAAACCGCTATTGGCAGATGTGGTACGTGCAACTGTCTCCACAGCACCTACTCTTGGTGAGTGACCTCAGCTTTCTGTTCGCTTTTAAATCCTAACTTGATAAACTTGACTGCACAGTACAAATGTTTTCCTGGAGTGTGACCGTGTTTATGCATCAATTTTAGTTATCGCTAAATCAAACTGGAACTAATGGAGGGGTTTTTTTTCACCTGGAATAAGACTTTTATGCACGATGAAAACCGTAAATATCTGAATAAAAACAGCAACATAAAATTAATTTACGCAAATATTTAATTGACTCATTTTGAACATCAGTATAGAGTATTAAACCAAATAATAATAAAAGTCGATGGATCAAAAACTATTAATTTTGTGGTGAACATAGCAGTCATAAGAAGGAAAAAATGTAAGAAAAAAAGTTGCAGACAAAACCAAATTCTGAGGAATAAGACACCATCGATATTAGATTGATAAATATTCAACTATTTTAATGGAGAAACGCACAACAAAATAAGGGTTTAGGCAATAAAAAAAAACATTTTTGAAATGACTTTTAAAGGAGAACACCACCACACCAAATCTATTAATACTGACTAGGCAACAAAAAAAAATCATTTCAAAAGTATTGTAAAGGCTGTGTTAGATCTATATAAGAGCCCACACTGAAATAAACGTGGGTCAAAAAATAGTGCAGAAAAGTGTTCAATATGAGGGGCGTTTTCTGTCCATACTTGGCAGGTTACCTATGAAGAAGATGGTGCGAGTCTAGAAAGAAGTAGACTCAGGCTAACATGAAGTAGAGTCCTGAGAGTCCTGAGTTCCTGAGCTGGAAATGAGTGAAACTGTAAGGTAAATTCACAAAAGAGACGTTCTTTTGGCGGCAAAATGAGTCACAAATGGCGTATAACTGAAAGAGCATACTGTTCATTTAAAAAGTTGTTAGTCAAAAAGGGGCGGAAAACAATCATCTAAAGTTGTTTTTTCTTTAAAGTCATTGACGTCATGAAACTATAAACTAAAAAGCTAAAGTTCAGATGGAATCGTCCGAGCCCATGACTGAATTGGGTCGACCTTCTCTCCAGAGACGAGCTTGATCTTCTCACGCAGAGACTGTCTCTCTCCCCGCTCCAGCTGATTGGTCCCCATAGGAGCTCTGTTTCCCGAGGCGGCTCTGGAGGCCATAAAAGCCATCCACCGACGTCTCAGAAGACCAGAAGAGGTCCGAGTGGAGCTGCAGATCCCTCTTGACAGCTGCTCCAACAACAACCACCACCTCCGGCACCCAAAAAAGAAAAAAAAAAAAAATCAGGTGTGTGGTTGTTTTTTCAAGTCATGCAAATGACCCGGTCAATAGTCCACATGCAGCTCTGAACTAGCCTCGCCGCTTCAATGCTAGTCAGAGAATCTTCCCCAGTATTTTGTTCCATCCATCAAGAGCTTGTATCTGGTAAACAAATGATCATCAATATCACAGTAACAAAGCAACGCGAGAAAACTAATGATTGGCTGCTTTTACTATCATGTCCCAACATGCAAATACTGGACGGGATGCTTGGCTGAATGGCTTGCCGTTGGAAGGTGATGCTGTTATATGCACCTCAGAAGGGGTGGGACCTGCACTCTGTACTCCCTTGGGTGACCTGGGCAGAGCACAGATGGTCCCAGCGGAGCGTCCACACAAAAACAGCCTGCGGAGAAGCAGCGCAGTTCCCGTCCCAGGATTTAAAAATATCACCCAAGGCCTGATCCCGCTGCTAACAAGTCCTAAACTGACTCTCTGACCTGAAGAGCAGAGAAGTGTCAAGCTTAAAATCAGGATGTTTCATCTCCTCATTGATAGATAAACTAAATCTATCAATGAGCACTTCATGCGCCGCATCGTTCTCACTAAACCATGCTCGGATGGATGCTCACTATTTCTATCATCATGGTGCAGTTTAAACGCTTCATTGACACACAGCAGCAATAAATGGTATTTATGAAAGCACAGCAAACATATACAGTATATCGCAGTGTTGTGCCAAGGTGTGTACCCCTGTCAAAAATGGTATGTCCCTCATGTCCCTTATATCATATTTATATTATTAATAGGAGTGGGATTCGATGAAATCTAAAAATATATATAATCTAGTTAATAAGAGAATCTGTGATGAATTAATATCAATTAATCTCAGTTTAATGGTAAAAGAATATTTGCCACACAAGAATCCACATTTTTCAATTTGAATGAATTTGGTATATGACTGAATCAAATGATGGACCCATACATACATTTAAACAACAAAATATTTTGCATCAGTTAGAACAATAAATCAGGATGGTGGCTATATTCAAGTTTTTATATCACCTTATTTAAACTAAATCTCTTTTAATGTCTTGGAAATATTTGTATAAAAATTTCAATTTGATAAGAATTTCAAGTCCATTCAGAGTAGTGGAAACTCTGGAACATAGTGTAGCGAAAAACATCCCTGAACAAAAGCAAACAGATGCTTTTGTTGGCTTTTGTTCAGGGATTCCTCCATGTGTGTTGTTGATGTTCTCATCCTAGCTGCCACGCGTCTTGTGCATCAGTGTGATCAATGGACCAGGAACTCCTGCTCTTACAAAGGTTCCCTGTTATGTATCATATTTTATTTCCACATTTTGAAAAGTAACGTGGCAGTTAAATAACCTCCTTTGAAATTTGTTGAAGAGGGATTAAAATTCTGACAGCACCGTCATGTTTCCCCCACAAATCAAACCCTCCCTCAGTTGTCAGAATGTGTAGATAGATAGATAGATAGATAGATAGATAGATAGATAGATAGATAGATAGATAGATAGATAGATAGATAGATAGATAGATAGATAGACACACATATGTACAGACAGACAGACAGACAGACAGACAGACAGATAGATAGATAGATAGATAGATAGATAGATAGATAGATAGATGATAGATAGATAGATAGATAGATAGATAGATAGATAGATAGATAGATAGATAGATAGATAGATAGATAGATAGATAGATAGATCGATGGATAGATAGATAGACACACATATGTACAGACAGACAGACAGACAGACAGACAGACAGACAGACAGATAGATAGATAGATAGATAGATAGATAGATAGATAGATAGATAGATAGATAGATAGATAGATAGATAGATAGATAGATAGATAGATAGATAAATTGATAGATTGATAGATAGATAGGATAATAAATGTCAGTATTTGCACAACCAAGAGTGACACCTGTAAGAACAGTGTTTCATGAATCATCACTAATAAATAACTGATAGTGTCTGCTGCAAAATGAATTGAAGTTAGTATTTCATTTCTTCACAGCCCAACATGGATAGAAACGCGTCCTGGTGGATCAACTCCACGACATTCCCGACTCCGCTCAACACCACAGCGAACGTCAACGCCACGCCCAAGCCATTCAGCGTGTTCGACGGCTGCGACCATCAAGTCGAAGGAATTCTGTTTGACCTGACTCTGCAGTGCATCAATGTCGTGGTGGGGATCCCCGCCAACATACTTGTCATCGCCATTCTCATCCACAATCGCAAGGAGCCGACCACTTCCGACATCTTCCTCGGCTGCCTGGCCTTCATGGATGCCTATTTCGGCTCGATGACTCCCGTCAGCTTCCTGAACCTCTACTACTGGCAGAGCAAAGAGGTTTGGTCGGCTCTCAAGTTCTCCTACGGGGTGAAGGACACCAGCGGGCCTCTGTTTCTGTCCTCCATCTGCTTGGATCGCTTCATCGCTGTGCTCTTCCCGCTGACTTTTGGCAAACTGAAGCCCATTGGGTACAGGTTAGGTCTGTCGGTGCTGCTGCTCTGCCTCACCTTTGCTTACTCCGCAGCTAAAACAGTGGGAGGTTTGCTGAACTTTGAGAAGGTCTTCACTGGCGAGATCCTTGCCACGTTCACCTGGATGCTCGTGTGCAACGCCTGCATCCTTTGGGCCCTTAAAAAGTCCAGAGGAGCAGGTAAAGATGAGATGCACCCCATGAAAAAAAGAGCCTTCAAAATGGTGCTCTCGCTGCTCTGCATCATCATCTTTAACTACCTGCCGCCCGTCGCACTTTTCCCCTTCGAAGACCATTACGCTCCACGCGTGTTCCGATGTTACGTACAGCCTGTTGGTTTCGCCTTCCTCAATATCAGCAGCACCATCCAGCCGCTGGTCTACCTCTCGCGGCTGGAGAAGATTCCCTTTCTCCCGGACTCCTGCGTCCAAAAATGTTGCCCCTGCATGAGTGAAAACAAGAAGAAAACACCTCAAAATCCACCGGCGTAGGAACTGACTGTGTTTCTCGACAGAAGGGGCGGAATATTTATTATTATATCGTGGGAGTGTGTTAAAAAGTTGTGTTTTATGCATTGTCATTGTTATTCTTGGCAAAACACTCAAGTCAGAGTAAAAATAAATATTGGGAAAAAACGTGACAATTATGAAACTGTTTCATATCAGTTATTATATATATACTATTTAATTTCACTCACAATATTCGTAATAAAACGAATAATTCTCAATCTGTATTTAAATGCAATCTTCAGTACCTTAGTAGTACCTAAAATTCTAATGAATTCCCGATTCATTTCGATCACTTGCGGTCACATGAGCACAAACCGGAAATCCTTGTGTAATAAAATAAAATAATAAAATAAAAACCTCGACTTCATCCATCGTTACTGATGTTATTGGGTTTGTTTTTACGTCGCTCCTGAACGTCACTTATTGTCCGATTCATCAAGCAACAAAAATCCTAAATTGGAAATCTAAAATATACAACTCAAATGCAAACAACAGTAGCACTTGGCACTAGCATTAGCGATTGTACCTTCTACTATTAAACACAGCCGAGACACACCGGTGAAACAATAACTCCAACAGGTGGAATGATGCACCTGTTGATTTTATCCATCCATTCCTATTATATATATATATATATATATATATATATATATATATATATATATATATATATATATATATATATATATATATATATATATATATATATATATAATAGGAATGGATGGATGCTTTTATAATAAAGCATCCATAATAATTCTTTTATAATAATTCTTACTCAAAATATATCAATAATGAGTCAGCATTGTATGATCAGCACTCGCAAGGACGACTGTTCGTCGAACTACCTGGTTCTACACGTCCGTTAACACAAGCTGGCCGCTTGAGGGCGTCACTATCCTCTCATTTTAGAGCGCTGGCGCCATCTAGTGCACAAAAGATGCAGGTGCGCGACAGTCGTGAAACTCACCTGAATTTATTAAAATCCAACATCACCGGGGCAGTGTAACACTAAACAGTGCAAGAACATGTGGCTTTTCACGTCAACCAACCTTCCAGTGTCCAAAACGAGCAACACGGCGCGTGTTAGTATTGTACTCACAAAACATTGTGCAAAAATACAAGATTGTCTGCAATGATTCATTTAAAGTAAATAATTTGACCTTCTGCTCACAATAAAATGTGTGAAATTGATCACCGTAATCTCAGATGTAAAACTTTAAAACTGAGATATAAAAACTACTGTCGTAACATTGTGACCAGGACTTTCTCCGGCATGATCCGGAGCGGTTGACTGCTCCTCGTGTAGAAGTATGGAAGAAGCGTCTCTGTGAACGTGTGTGTGAAAGAATAAATAAGCCTTTCTTCCGAGCAGTCGATAAAAGTGACCGTCCCTTTGTTGGAATCCACGTGAACTTTGACCTGCTTGGGCGCTTCTGAAAATGTCAGTGGAGTCGGGGGGGAGGTCATGGCTCGGAGCTCCTCGTCCCGGTAACTCAAGGTCCAGAAGCCGTTCTCGGGTCGGGCCGAGACGTCGGCATTCCTGAGTGTGGACGACGCGATCACGCCCAGCATCCATTCCTCGTTGCTTCCTGTTTCGACGACCCAGTGGTGGCTTCCTGACCCTAAGGAGGTGCTGCCCACCGCCTCTGCGCTCATGTGGAAGCGCTCGGGGTTATCGGGGCAGCAGCTCGGCTGCTTTGTGTAGTGGAGGGAAGTGAGGTCATCAGACAGGATGAGGCAGGGGTGTGCTGTGTTTGGGTCCAAGGTCACAGGAGCTAGCAGACAAGGAGGGAGATGAGAGTGAAGATGAGTCGGCTGAGGTCCCAGCTGATGCTAACAGGAAGACTTGGACTCACTGTAATCCACATGCTCCAACATTTTCTCCCAAATTCTATACTTCAGGTTGCAAAGGTGATTGGTCACGTCGATCAGAGCTCCGGACATGTTGTCCGGCACAGTCGGGGAGCATCTGTTATCATACATATACAAAGAGACACAATGAGATGCAACACTCAGAGAGCATGATGCTCACAAGACGTACCTCTCCTGGACATCTTTAAAATTCTGTAGGAAAAAAACAAGCAAAATATATGAATAAAAGGCTGAAGTCGGTGAGAGTATCTTCATAACCTTACAGTCAATAAAACCATATCTTCTTCGTTCAGCTGCTCCTGGATGACGGTGATGGTGTCTGTGAGTGACAGCACCTCTGCTGAAATCTCTTTCACCCGCTCTGTCATCCCGACGATCTTGTCCTCCTCCTCCTTCTTCACCGCCGCTAATCTAGACGACTCCTCCTCGTAGAGGACTCGGTGAAGCTCCTCGAACTGACACTTGATCACCCGCTGGGTTTCCAGCGACTGACTCTGCAGACGGAACATTCCGGATTACTCAACCTGGTTTTTAGGATTCACAGTAGACACGATGTCACTGTCATCTTCCTATGGTGACATCTATTACTCAAAAACTACTCCTAGTTTAACATCAGAATCTTACAAAAAAATTCCCAATAATTTGTGAAACAATATTTTTTTATTTTTACTTTTAAATTTAGAAAATCGTAAAAATGGGAACAGAATCGAGCGTTGTATAAAAATTAAATTTAAAAAAACATCTGAGACCTACACAATAACTGTGTGGCTAAAATTTAAAACACAGTAATTCTCACGACTTGATGCCAATTGAAGAAGGCAAAATAAAATATAATAAAGAAAAATGAAGGTTGATTATCATTAGGTGGCCCTGCGGAGAGGACACTGTGGATAACTTGAAATAATCATGAATTATGATATAAAAAGCAAAAACAAAAAAGAAAACAGTCGCGCAAAACACAACGCAAAACAGTATTTAAGTTTAAAAAAAACAGAACATTGTAGTTTTGACATACTGTGTGTGTGTGTGTGTATATATATATATATATATATATATATATATATATATATATATATATATATATATATATTCTTATTTTTTTAAATGAGTGAAATTCTGACCTTTTTCTGTGATTAAAAACATTTGGAAATACTTTTTTTTGTACAACCAAGGCAGTTCCAGCTCAACTTATATTTCCTGAACATAAAGTTTCGTTTCAACCTTGGACGAAGAGCCACTTCCCTAATACAACAGCTGGTGTCTGAGAGACGGAGCGAGGCGCTTAGTCACCAGCTGGGGCAGCAACACCAGACTGACAAGTGATTATGGTCTCCAGACACCTGATTGGTGAATTGGTGAGGAGCGGTTTGACAACCCTTGCTCTTCATAAAGCTTCATAAAGGGAGACCACAGGACAGACTGAGGAGTCATATTTTAGCAGCCTGGTTCAACCTCCTGACTCAGTCGACAGTTCACCAGTCAAAACGTTGCATTTCCAAAGTTTAATGCAGGATACAATGTTTCAATGTATCTCCATGACTTTTAACTTTGGAGGTACCTTGATGTACTTGAACATCTCGGCGGAGGTCTTGCCAATCCTGGTCAGGCTGTCCAGTTTAGTCTGCAGACCCTTGAGGGACACGGCGAGCTCATCCTGAAAGTGGATCAGAAGATCCTCAGATATCACCGGTGCAGTTTGTCGACATAAATTCCTGTGATAGTTGGCGGCAGACTCGTGGAGCAGCATTCTGACTCTAGGTGTTTCCCGTCTGGGTTTGAAAGCAAAACAGGCAGTTGGTGTTGTTCTTACCTTACAGTCGCGGGCAGCCTCTTCGATCGGGGAGCAGTCGTGGGACTTGTGCAGCTTGGACGCCTGACACACCACGCAGATGGGCTGCTTGTCCACCAGGCAGAAGAGTTTCAGCTCCTCTCGGTGCTGGTTACATCTCAGCTTGTCCTCGGCCGGCTCGCAGCTCAGTCTCCTCAGCAGCACGGCTTCACACACGTTTCTCAGAGCCAGGTTGGAGGGCGGGTTGCACTTGGACGCCCTTTTCCGGCAAACCGGACACTCGCGCTGACCAGTCTCCCAGTAGCGTGTCAGGCAGCCCCTGCAGAAGCTATGGCTGCAGCCCAGCAGAACCGGGTCAGTGAAGATGTCGCAGCACACAGGACATGTGAGGTCCTCCTCTGGTAGAGACATGGCTGCTGATAAAGCAGAGTTACTCAAAATGAAACTCAGTCATCAGTAACCCAAGATCACTCCTCAAACTTCTTATCTTCTCTTGGCACGGAGAACAAACACTGTCCTGCAGCATGACTTCAGTGGGAGTAACTCCACTGGGGAGACAGTGGGAACTGGTTTCAGCGCTGAGAAACAGGAAGTGAGACGCCATTGGACAGAGGCCGCCAGCCAATCAGCATCAAGGTGCTCACTTGTCAAGGTTTGGAACGAGATCATGCAGTAAAGACAATAGTCCCTGAAAGCCACTCATCATACACTCAAACGGCTTTTATTCTTTCATCCAAATGGGGCAGACTGGCGCTTGATTCACTTCCCTTTCAAGGAATGTGAGCTATTTCAGGCAGCAGCAACTGCAGGGGTAAAAGCAGAACAAATGTTCCACAGTTGTCTGTCAAGGGATATTTTGGGAAACGCACGTCTTCTGCTTTTTCTTCACTCTTGTTGTTTACGTACTCTGTGTCCTCTCAGTGCTGTTTTATGGACATTGCGCTTGTTTTGTTGCTGCTTTTTGATCTGCTGGAAAAGCATTTCGCTCAAGTATTGCTGAAATTAAGCAGTTTAAATTGATTTAAAAAAATAACATTGTTGGGTTCGGTATCCTTTATTAGTCTCAGAGTGGGGAAATTCAAAGGCTGAATTTTAAGTCTGACTCTGGTGAAAGGCACATATATTAACTGTTTATATTTATATTTAGACAAAAGATCAGCTTTAGTTTAATTAGAAGGTTATTTGAAAATGAATTGAATTAAAAACAACTATACTTTTCCACAATTTCTAACCAAGGCCTACGAAAAGGAAAAGATATGAAATTAAAGTGGTAATATTATGAATTGATTAAGAGAGTTAGTATGGATTTCACAAGGATATTTTGCAACATTAGCACCAAATTATTATTAGCATCAGGACTTTAAAGAAATTATTCCATAATGTTTTGTAATATTACAACATTAATCTCATAATATTTCAACCATAAACTATAGCCCTAATACAATTTACATTAGATTTCCAGTAGGCAATGAACCTGTTACTGTAAAAAAAAAGAAATACATAATAAATAAATGCTTATGATGAAAAGCACATTCTAAGCGATGCTATGTAAAATGCAGCAAGGTCAAATTGCGTTGTCATACAGCCAAAAAAAGCAGTTCATTTTACAGGTTAAAAAATGTTGTCCACACTGAGGAAAATTTGTTTGTTATATCCAGTCATCGTAGAAAGAGATTTGAGCACCCGTTTTGTTTGAGTGAGCGTTTATCACTGGGAAGACGGTGGCGATCTGTCCAGGGTGTCCTTCAGACTTGAGTTCATTCTCTCATGAATGAACAAATGGATGGGTGGTTTTATCACCGTTATATTGGTGATCCAATATAACACAAATAAGCATCAAACTGATTGAAAAAATAACAACCTTCATGAAGACGTCGCCCACATCCACACATTTTGGGTGTTTCCGTGCGTGTGCCCGTGCGTGGGTTCACTCGGTTCGAAAGAATCAGATCCTTCCATCCTTCCACGCTCCGGCACCCTATCCGCCATTTCCACGGCGCTGCGTCCCGCCCCTTGCCCTCCTCCCATTGGTTGCTATGCGGATGCCGTCAGGTTGCGCCACCGTTTCAGCCAACCAGAGCGCGCGTTGTTCGCGACATCAACCAGCTTCGACTCCAGCATCCGCCATAATCTGAGTCTGTGCTACTCATCCCGTTAGACTCGAACCTGCCGTCGTCTGCATTCAGCCACAATGCGCGAAATTGTGCATTTGCAAGCCGGTCAGTGCGGAAACCAGATCGGAGCTAAGGTATGGACGTATTTTCCCTCTCGACCCGGTGATGTTCCTGAGGGCTGCATCTTTCATTCATGCTCTTCTCGAGCATCCTTGAAGAAAGTGGCTGCAGCCAGCATCCTCCCCGCATTCATCGATATCTTTATAACCCTTATCAGTCACTTTCAGACGTGCACTTTATTTTGGTGCGCTATTTAAGCCAAATGCATGCAATACTCGATATTTTAAGGCAGTTTTTCATCACTGAATGACCCCTCCCCCCTTCTTTATTGACCCATTTTCCTGCCCCCATACTCCTTCATTCCGTTGGTTTGAATTCTAAAAAAAAAATCACAATGGATCCCGACTTTTACATAAGTTGTAAGAGGAGACTTATCAGATTATAGCAGTCTGCTTGATTCCTTCTGAGTCGGCGAGTCCACCAGTGACCTCAATTCAATTAAAGAATTAAACAGGTTCGCGTGCGACCCAACTGCTGTTGGGTTTCTATTTATGTCACACTTTTGCTTGACCCAAACATCTGCTCCTTTCTTCTCCCCCACCACACCCTCCTGCTCCAGTTCTGGGAGGTGATCAGCGATGAGCACGGAATTGATCCGACCGGTACCTACCACGGGGACAGCGACCTGCAGCTGGACCGGATCAGCGTCTATTACAATGAGGCCACAGGTAGAAATGGTTTAAAACGTAAAAAAAAAATACTTTTATTGTGCCAACCCTGTTTTGCTTCTTCTTTTTAAGGTGGGAAGTATGTGCCCCGTGCCATCCTTGTGGACCTGGAGCCCGGAACAATGGATTCAGTCAGGTCCGGACCCTTTGGGCAGATTTTCAGACCAGACAACTTTGTCTTCGGTAAGCTCTTTGATCCGGTCTGGACGCCCTCCTCAGTCATCTGATGAGTCATGCAATTTTCGTTTCAGGCCAAAGCGGCGCTGGAAACAACTGGGCCAAGGGCCACTACACGGAAGGCGCCGAGCTGGTGGACTCAGTTTTGGATGTGGTGAGGAAAGAGGCGGAGAGTTGCGACTGCCTCCAGGGTTTCCAGCTGACCCACTCCCTGGGCGGCGGCACCGGCTCCGGCATGGGCACGCTTCTCATCAGCAAGATCCGGGAGGAGTACCCGGACCGCATCATGAACACCTTCAGCGTCGTGCCCTCGCCCAAGGTGTCAGACACTGTGGTGGAGCCCTACAACGCTACGCTGTCTGTTCACCAGTTGGTGGAGAACACCGATGAGACCTACTGCATTGACAATGAAGCTCTCTATGACATCTGCTTCCGCACACTCAAACTCACCACGCCCACTTACGGAGACCTCAACCATCTGGTGTCGGCCACCATGAGCGGTGTCACCACCTGCCTCCGTTTCCCCGGCCAGCTCAACGCCGATCTCCGTAAACTGGCGGTCAACATGGTGCCCTTCCCTCGGCTGCACTTCTTCATGCCGGGCTTTGCTCCGCTCACCAGCCGCGGGAGCCAGCAGTACCGCTCTCTGTCGGTGCCCGAGCTCACCCAGCAGATGTTCGACGCCAAGAACATGATGGCCGCCTGCGACCCGCGCCACGGCCGCTACCTGACCGTGGCGGCGGTGTTCCGTGGCCGTATGTCCATGAAGGAGGTGGATGAGCAGATGTTGAATGTTCAGAACAAGAACAGCAGCTACTTCGTCGAGTGGATCCCCAACAATGTGAAAACCGCCGTCTGCGACATCCCACCCCGCGGGCTCAAGATGGCCGCCACTTTCATCGGCAACAGCACCGCCATCCAGGAGCTGTTCAAGCGCATCTCCGAGCAGTTCACCGCCATGTTCCGCCGCAAGGCCTTCCTCCACTGGTACACCGGCGAGGGCATGGATGAGATGGAGTTCACAGAGGCCGAGAGCAACATGAACGACCTGGTGTCCGAGTACCAGCAGTACCAAGACGCCACCGCCGAGGAGGGCGAGTTCGAGGAGGAAGGCGAGGAGGAAGTCGCCTAGAGTCCCTCACCTCGCCTCACCCGTCCCTCCCCCTCCCTCACACTATTCTCATTGCATAAGTTCCGCCACACTCGTTCATTATCTAGGTCAGTGTTGTTCTGGTGTTGTGATTGCTGATACTAGCTTCAGATGTTTTTGCTCATTCTCATTGCACTGAATTATTTACGCCCTTCTCATCTGCACTGCCATTGTCTTGCTGGAACAAAGCAAGCTTGTTCGACTGTGAAGCCTTCGGATTGGAAATGAAATAAAATCTGATGAAAGGTCATGTTGAACTCTCTGCGTCTCTTTGTCCAGGCCATTATGAGCATTGATCGAGAAAATCAGATGTCAGATGATCAGACGCCAATGTGAAGTCATATATATATATATATATATATATATATATATATACAGCCTTTTTAGAGGAGGAAAAATGAGACCATCGCATTGTTAGATTTTGACCAGTGAGGTTGCAGTGTTTTACAGTTTATGTTTTAGACTCCTCAGTTACATTTGAACTGAAATCCTTTTTCGTTAATACAACTGTATATCTTCTTTTGAAAATATTTTAGAACGATTGTTGCAGTTTGCAGAACAACCGCTAGATGTCAGGTGTTGCCATTAGCAACCGCATACTACATACTAGATTCCTGTCAAAATGTATCGTTTAGAACTAATATCTTCAACTTATGTGAAGTCAAAATAATTAAACAATATTACGACAATAAACGTCAATTATAATAAAATAACAGAATAACAAAGCAACAACAAACATATATATATATATGTATATATATATATATATATATATATATATATATATATGCTAATATTATGCCCAGACGCTGTCACTTGTTGTTGATGTTTTCAGTGAAAACCCAATTAATTTTGAAGCGCTCAGTCAGTCCAGCACAGCAGTCATGAGTATCAAATGTTTTCCATTAAGAAAATGAATTGACAAATACTCCCAGTAGCTCGTTTTCAAGCTCTCAACATGATTGATTCATCCTTCACACCAGCGATCTCCCTTCACTGACGTCTGGGAGCCAATGACTCTTAAAGATGGCTGTTTTATCCTATGTGACTCAGGGTTTCAGGGAAATTCTCCGCTGAACTCCCGAGACGTTCTTATCTACTGAGCTCCTTTATCAAGGGTTACACAAACCCAGAGTTATGTGTTGCTCTTCTCAAGAAGCTAGACTTTTTCCCAATAAATTTGCCAACTTGAGTATATATTATTGAGCGTATAAATATAACTATCCAGGTTTTTAATGTTGCCCCACTTTTGTCAGGTGATATAAATAATAAATATATTAAAATAAACATTTATGACCGAAAGGATGAGATCGCGGATACAAGCGGTTGAGATGAGTTTCCTCCGCAGGGTGGCTGGGCGCACCCTTAGAGACAGGGTGAGGAGTTCGGTCATCCGGGAGGAGCTCGGGGTGGAGCCGCTGCTCCTCCACATGGAGAGGAACCAGTTGAGGTGGCTCGGGCATCTGATCCGGATGCCCCCTGGACGCCTCCCTGGGGAGGTGTTCCGGGCATGTCCTACTGGGAGGAGACCCCGGGGAAGACCCAGGACTCGCTGGAGAGATTATGTCTCCGGTCTGGCCTGGAAACGCCTCGGGATCCCCAGGGAGGAGCTGAAGGAGGTTTGTGTGGATCGGGAAGTTTGGGCTTCCTTGCTCTGAATGCTGCCTCCGCGACCCGACTCTGGATAAGTGGCAGAAGAAGGTGAAGGTAAAGGTATATTTAAACATCATCAGCACCAGAAAATTCAAATAATATTCATCAAACTTAATCTGTAGGTGAATTTCATAACTATAACACAAGATGATGATAGGGTGGGAAAATGCAACATAATTATACAATGTCGACTACTAACTGTTCATGCTACAAATCTCATAATGCACTGCAACAATCCACACTCTTTTCGTGGCTATCAATTTGGAATCCCAATTGAGGATGGTGATGTACATCATGATAGTGAGGAACGCTCTGAAAACTCTACATCTAATCATCCATTTATTGTTATTTTCAGTAATATGACATAGAAAATTGATTCTCTAGCTTGGTCCAAGCTAGCCTCGGTGTTAGCCTCTCAAAACCCAGCTGTTTAATAGCGACAGTTGACGGATTTTACCTTGTTCTTGACCAAAAAAAATCATAAATAAACAAGGATAAAAAACTAGGTTCCATCATTAAATAACATGTAAACAGTTCAATTTGTGCACAGTGATGAAATGTCAGAATACAGTGATCGATAAACGTGTGATCATGGAGTCAAAATACTGTAGAGATTTTAAAAGAGGAATCTAGTCAGGAGATCATCGCAAAAGACAATGAAGTGAAATCAAATACTGCAGGTCCTCCTTCTATTCTTCAGTCCCACCAGAGTGTTCTGGAAGATCTTTTGAGTCCATTCAGTGTCCCTCTTGAAACTTAAGACACGTTTCTTGAATTCATTCAACAGCAGCTAAATGAGTCTTTCCTCTTTTGGTAACTTCATTGCATCTAAAGCGGCGACGGTGTGTGTTCCGGATTGTTCCTCAGCACTGGGTCGGTATGTTCCCTCCGTCTGACGCTTCTTCTTCACCACGCAGAGCAGCCAGACCACAAGCGCCGTGATCGCCAAGACCCCCAGGGTGACAGTCGGGGCAACGATCGCTGCGATGTTGGGCCCCGGGCTTCCGGTTGTATTGTTGCCATTTGCAGGAGTTGTATTATTCCCTGGAACCATTAAGGAGAAATAGATATTAACACACACACTAAAAACACACGGGAGCCTACAAAAGCAAGTGGCCTCTTCACACTGTTGTGATTTGTTTAACCAGCTCAGTAAGTGGCGCACTTAGTTTAAAAATGATGTCAGGTTTCTCTGAAATGGTGGTTCAAATCCCAAAATTTTAGAGCAGAGAGTGCCATTTATTGGGCTCTGAAAGTCTCATAAACCCTTGGTGTGAGTTTTTTCTCATTGAATATTCTCGATAGACACTCTTTTCCAGTCAGTCTAAATAATTGTACAGATTTTTTTTGCGTTTGAAATATTGTCAATAGCAATATGTGCATTCGGACAGCAGGTGGCAGCTGAACTCACTTACACAACACACCAGCAAACAGGAGCTCCAGCCCCCACTGCACCACTGAAGACAATCCTCCTTGGTGGAGGTGGTAATGAGAAAATAATGGAGCGTACAAATATATTATCAATGAGTGACTACACATCCTGCTATGGCGAACAACAACAACACGGTGTCCAGAAAGGCTCTTCACCATTCAAAAAATGAGAATTCAAAGGCACACTATTAGCGCTAGTAAACAAGGACTTCAGAAAATCCTGAGCAAGGTAACACAGGAAATGTAATAGATTACTTTATCTTAACAGGTTTGTGTTAAAATCCTTACCATTTAATGGACTTTTGTCTATGCCATAAGTCAATATTTGTTGCATACTGATCTTTTCATTGAGACATAAAAGTTTTAAACAGTATAAAATAACACTCCCCAAAAATCAAAATCAAGATACGTGTACATGTTTTTTAATTTTTTTTTTGTTCAGTCAAAGCAAAATTTTAATATTAACAAAGTGCATTGAACTAACAATGTTATTTAAACCACAATATTTAAAATATTTTTTTCATACATTTTATTTAAACACTGCATCCAAACACTTTTCCGCAAAACAACCATTAAAAAGAAGAAGAAATAGGGGAAAAAATGAAGTCCTAAAAACAGCTTGATTCCCTTTTTCCAGCACTAATAACGTCCCTGACTAAAGGTCCTTGCTGAAACAATGCAGTCATTTTCTTCATGATCGCTCATGTGATTTGTCTGTGATGTCATGAAACTACTAAGTAACTACTTCAACCTTGTGGACAAAGTAGCAGAAGCTCAGGAATGCAGAGCTCTGCAGATACAAAGTCAGTCAGCTGAATGAAAGCCACTCATAATAAAAGAAAAAAAAAAAAACGTGACACTTAAAGACATGTTTGTGTCTGCGACACCGAAAGTGAGCAGGGTTGTTTGAGGAAATGTCAACAGACACGCGGCATTTCTCTGGTCAATAATTCACCAGGACAAATAGTAAACTTTGAAAAGGACAAAAGTACAACGAGATAACAATGAGTGGAAGGGGGCGGAGCTTGTTTAAGTTTTAATTTTTTTCTGTTATTGAAAAGTTGTTGTGACATGGCAGCAAGCCCAAGCATGCTCACTTCGATTCAGCATTAGATTTAGGTGTGGTTTAGAGGCAGCATTCTTGGTTATGTGGGGGCAGCAGGAATGATGGGATGGTTACTGACTCACCCGACACAGGGTTGCTGCTCAGTGCGAGCAGTAAAACCACAGCACCAGGGCTCACCACATTTGAACTCATCTCCTTCAGCAAGTAGTGCTCGGCGAGGCCTGAATGGATTCTGGGAGCATTAGATGTTTTGTCCCACCGTCATTTCTCCGATGAATATTCACCCTGCGAGACACAAACACAAACTGATTCACCACCTTACACAACAATATTGTTTAAAAATAGCCATATTTCATTGTTGGTTTAGGTGAAAAATGAACAAATGAAGTCAATAACATATTTACAAATGAGGTATTATGATGTATACTTCATTATTATAATTGTTAGCTGTCACTTTTTTGTAATAGATGATATTATTTTTGAATGTAAGTAATCAATAACAAGCCCTGACGATTTCAGAGTATTTTCTAATACTTGATAGAACCTAAAATACTTGAAACGTTCGCAATAACATAAAATTTGTTTTTATTATTTATGATTAATCAGAGTGTTTATTTCATCAGACTTGAATAATACATTTTTCAAGTATATTTGAGATGTACATTGTGGAGTTAGTTGTTTTTCATTTATTTAACGTGTATACTTGATGAGTCAATGAGTCTCAGTCTCTACAATGGTTTATTGTTTTAAGAGTCTTACAATAAAGTATTTGAGTCAGAGGATTAATAACGTTGTTAAAGAGATCTGAAAAGTGTTTCAAACATCTTCTCGAATGTAAACATTTGGCACATCTGCCGTTCAAACCATCCTTGTTTTGAGATAAAGTTTAGATCACATTGAATCATAACAGTACGGTCAACAACATTCGCGACGTTATTAGCAGCATAAGCGTGTGCAGTGACAGAGCTGAGCAAAAGAAACACAATCATAAGCACAAATAGAGGCGGACACACCTTGATCAGGCTGTTCACTGACGACCAAGTGGGAAACATGGAACAGGTTCATTGAGTCCCGTCTGTCGCTTCCGCTCGGCAGAGATAAAAATGAAACCGCATCAGCTGGAGTCCAGTAGAAACGCGTTTGAGGCAGGTGGGAGTGCTCGGCGGTATCCGGTCTATTCCGTCATACCGGTCTGTGTTTAATGTAAAGCAGCTACTGTTCGGCTCGCCATTGGTCACGTGACCGCGGGCGGTGTAGCGTTACCTGAGCGCTCTTATCTACCTGCAGCCGCACACAGATCCCCCTTTGTGCGCAGCCCTGGCAAAAAAAAACCAAGCAAGAGACCTTCTCCTTTTACAAAATCGGGCTTTTGTTGGAACCTCTGATAAACTAGCGAGTACTCATGCGGCAGGAGACGTTTTCCCTCCAGCGTAAGTCGCTCCGTCAATGTTTGACTCCAGTCTTCACCTAGCAACCCGTTGGATCAACAGCGCTCCCTAGCTGGTACCGCGTTCTCCACCTGAGCAAGCTGGACATTCCTGGGATACTTTCTGGGATGAATTCGACTGCCAACTGCTGCACTGTGCGCTAATCCTCATTTAATCTCCATTTCTCAGACTGTGAGAGGAGAAAAATGCAGGCGGCAAAACTAATCTGAGCTCACTGTCCTGTACAGTGCACCGGCTCCAACATTAGTTCATACTGTAATAACCCCAACAAATGCAATGTAATAGACTAAAACAATGACCCAAACATAGATGAAATATGGATTCACATAATGACAACACAAATTTACAACACTTTATTTTTGTTATTTTTGAATAACATAACATTATAATCTTTGTGTGTGGTGTGTGACTTGATGTGTTTGATTATACATACGGTTGCATTTAGATGTACATACAAGGTGTAGTAGTGTAAAATACACACAGAGATACTGGCACTGCAAATAAATAAAACAACACAAAACAAAAGAGCGCAACATCTTCATGATGTGCTCATCAAAACCATGTACCTCAGGTGTGTGTTGATTTCTCTTTGTGACCGCACAAGAATATAGATGTATTAAAGTCCCACGTACATACAATGAAAACATTCTCACAATAAAGTATGTGCACACAATCGCATGCACCTGTGTGTTTGTACACAACAACAGCAGCATAAATTGAGAAGGAAAAAATAAAAAGCAATCACATTAAGGAGGTGACATCACAATAATAAGGTACTTCACTCTTATTGGGGTCGATGTTGATTTATTTCTAAAGGTTATAGCAGTGAATTAAGAGCGTTATAATGAATAAAAAAGCTTGCTGAGAACAAAGGGTTGTGTTCACTTGCTCTCCGGTACAGTAGGGGGCGACGTTAGCCTGCGTGGCTGACTGTAGAAGAAAAACAGGCTCCTGTCATTTGCCGCTTGCCGTAGACGCGCCAGCGGCGGGAGAGCCGTATCCACTACCTGATGTTTACCTGTTAAATACCGCTAAAATACTCGTAAAGTCTACGTTTAATTGCAGGCTGAGTGTTACAGGTGTGTCCGTAGAGTCGACGCTGACTGTCCAAGTGTCGCTCGGCGTTGGTTAAGTGCCGCGCTGCTTTATATGTGACAGCTTCTTTGAGACAACAACAATGGCGAAGGTCCAGGTGTTAAATGTGGCGGTCCTGGACAACCCGAGTCCCTTCCGGAACCCTTTCCAGTTCGAAATAACCTTTGAGTGCATGGAAGACCTCCCTGAAGGTAGGTCAACTCCAAACAGACCTTAGTCTTCAAGTGCCTTCAGAGTAAGTTCAAGGTAACCACACCAGTCTCGGAGAAGAGGACGTTTCGTCACTGACAATAAAACATACTCCAAAAAAGACCCAAAACATGTCTCGCAGCTACGTTATACATAAGTTACAACCAAAAAAAAGAGCTAACGCAATCTGAGCTAATACACATTTCGACAACCACGGCAACTATGACCCTTCGTTTTTATGTAAATACACATCACGTGTTCTTCCTTTTACATTCGATTCTGACACCTGGCGACATCCTTCTTCAAAGCCTCAACTTGTCTTGGAGTTGCACAACACCCTTCCTAAACTCAGTGCCCGCATCATTTCTTTTTCTTACAATTCTACAAGTCAGAGTTGAGGAACAAACTGCAAGAGAATGGTGAGCTTAAATAAATGCAGCTCATTTTTGCAGAGCAATCGAGACAAATTTTGTGTTTTGGTTTGTGTACCTCAGATACCTCGCATCATTGCAAGTTGTATATGAAAACTATCTTCACAACTAGCTATATAAATGCACCATCATAATTGTTATTGTCCTCAAACCTACAGTAATTCAGATGTATTGTACTAGAACACTGTACACATAGTACCAAAACTTCACATGTCACACTCTGTGCATTATATCTTTGATTATGGAATTTTTCTTGAGTTCTCAGTGCTCATTTGTGCTATTTTAAATTCCGGAACTTGAAGGGTAACAAACACCAAGCTTTTATTGTTTGACATGTTGCTTCAAATTGTTCTGATTCAAAGTCAGAGCAAATAAAAGCTCTATTTATTTTCATTCCAGTTGAGTAAGAATGGGGCAAAAATATTCAAATAATACAAAACAAAATTGAAATATGAAACTTAAATACTCATTAACCTCCTTGGCAAAGATGTTATTTTTCTACAGAAGTTTTGGGAGAGATGTGTGCGTATTCTGTCTACATTGATTTTCCCCACATTTTTTTCTTAAAATGTTTTTGGTTTAAACAAGTTTTATGTCTTGTATTTTTCCAGACCTGGAGTGGAAGATCATTTATGTGGGCTCAGCAGAAAGTGAAGAATATGACCAAGTCCTTGACTCCGTTCTAGTTGGTCCAGTGCCTGCTGGGCGGCACATGTTTGTTTTTCAGGTACAGCTCTAATGTATTTCTCAGTCTCACGGTCCTCTCAGCGTCCTGAAGTGTATCTGTGCTATTTTCCGCAGGCGGATGCTCCGAACACTGGTCTGATCCCTGAAAGTGATGCTGTCGGTGTAACTGTGGTTCTTATCACCTGCACTTATCGAGGCCAAGAATTCATTCGTATCGGTTACTATGTAAACAACGAGTACACAGAACCAGAACTTCGAGAAAATCCTCCCATCAAGCCAGATTACACGCAGGTCAGTATGACGCAAAACAAACCAAAATAGTGCATTCCATTAGGCCTCATTGTAAGACTTGAGCTTTCATACCTCATGTATATGAAATAATAATACTTAGATGTTGCTGATGATTTCAAATGGGTTTTTTTTTTCAGCTCCAGAGAAATATCCTGGCCTCAAATCCTCGGGTTACTAGATTCCACATAAACTGGGAAGGATGTGCAGAGCGAATGGAGGACTCTGAGAACATGGATCCCACGTCCAACTCCATCCCAGCGTCTTGCCTTGCAGGCAAACCCATGGGTTTACTTCCAGAGAACTCTATGGACCAATTATAGAGAGTGTTTGAGCAGTAAAGGTGTACGACCACATTTTATTTTTGGAAAATGCCTGAGAACTTTCTGGTGTGGATGTACTTGTTTGCTATATACCGACCCTGAGGCTTATTCTCCAAACAGACTTCCACTTTTGGAGTGAGTGGGCATTTGTTCGAAAGGTGAGGGCATGGTGCCCCTTTGCTGATTAATATATGTAATGGCATGAAAGGGTTCATGTTTCCTTTTTTTTGTCTGTCTTAGTGGAGTTGTTCCTCAATAAACCTTCCGGCACTGATGCTAGAGGCAAAACGTATGGAATTTGATACCTTTGATTGGTTTCTTTTACAGTTTGTACGGTACATTTCTTTGACCGTACGCATGAGTTCTCTTTTGTTATTAATAAATACATGCTTGTACCTCTTATCAGAATAAATGCACAGTTTGTTCATAAATAATGTGTGTGGGATGTTTATTTTCATATTTTTAGCCCCTCCCTTATTCACGAAAGGGAGTGTCAACTCCAGAAAAACATTGTGTGAGCCTCAATATAACTTCACCTAATGGGACTAAAAATAGCCTGCGTTAACGTCACACCCCATCACAGATCGGTTGCGCGACAGTGGCGGTGAAGGCCCTTTTCAAGCTAAAACATTTCAGAGGCATAGCTGTGCTTTTTCTGGTGAGGTTCATTTTGTAATCTTGTCAGAAGCTTTTATGAGTGAATTAGAATTTTGGTGAAAAGGGCTATCAAATTGACATGTACATCCTAATGGGCGGGACTGTCGTCTTTATTTGACCAATCATAGCTAGACTACAGTAGCCGTCAGCCAATCGGACATGAAGTTGTGACGTCCGTCGCGTAGGTATTTTTCCTGGTAGCCAACCACATGCGAGCGAAGGCGGGATCTGCTGGATGGTTGACTGGAGTTTCCCTTGCGGTCTGAAGATTAATGGAAAGGCTCTGTTGATCTGTGGAATCTTCGCTCCGAGGAAACCGTCTGTCTTCGCGCATGGCGTCGAAGTAGATGGGCATTTGACTACCTAAGACAACCGTCGCAGGATCTACGAGTATCCCGGACGTGTTTTTTATTCAGGGCTTTCCAGAGCAGGCCTTGTCCATACAGTTAGTACGGCTACGGGATGTGCTAACGGCTAACGATTTAGCATACAGGTTTGACAGGCCGAAGGCGGCTTGGAACATATGCTACAGCTGGTGCTTCGGGACACACCAACCCGCCCTTAGAAGCCAAGAGCATTCGGCAGAATCATTTGCATTGCGTTTATCCGAATTTGCTCGGAAGATCGTGTAACGTTAGCAAGCGAACACCCATTGCTCGACTAAGCTACAAAAGCGTTAGCTGCCGAGTCGAGTTTCCAGAACTGATCCAGAAATTGAACACCAGGAGAAACATTAGGGCCCATTCGTTAATAATGTTGGCTAGAAGTTAACTGACAGGGAAAGGTAGCACATCTCGACGACTTGTATTGGAAGATCCAAAGCCTACGGAACCCGAATCAGCCTGCCACCATGGGCAACACGCCCACCGCCAAGAAGGGCAATGAGATGGAGAGCGGTGAGTAAATGGACCACATGCATGTGAAATAATTCATCTGAAGTTCACAACATCCCCATTCACAGTTGTTAAGTTTGAACGCCATCAAATCTGCAATACCTTTTGTGCCTGGTGTTACATAAAGGCCCAATGGTCAACCATATTGTGTTATGGTTTGTTATTATCACACCACAACTGGACAAAGCTGTATTGGGTCCCCACTGATCGATGGATCAGATGAATGAAAATCCAACTTGAGTCCATCTTATATTCAAGGGTTTCTCTTTCAACCCATAATTTCTGTGAAGATTGACCCCCTTTCCCAGCAGTTCCCTTCTCTAGTTCCTGCTGAATATTATTAACTTGAAATGCATTCTACGAAGGGTATGTTCTGATCCTAAACTAGTTGTAAACAAAAGCATCATTACGCTCTTCTTGCCTAAAATAAGTCATGTTTTCACTTTCTCCACTTCTTCTGTGGTAAAGCTTGTGATGTGTCTGCCTCGAGGTGTTTTCAGAGGTTCAGAACCATCAAAGCTTTTACTGTCCATGGCACTTATTTTACTATTCTACCTATAATAGAAAAATGATTTTCCTGCTCTCAAAAGTTGGGACTTCACTTCTTCCAAGAAATTCATATCCAAAGAATGTTATAGGGTCTTTTGACCTGCACAGAGCGGTTTGTTATTAGAGAAGGAAAGAGCCACCAGGACGGGTCATATGATGCGTGCAGGGTGATCCTCTCAGGGCAGAAACTTGGAGTTGAGAAGTCGCTTGAACATCATGTGATGAGCCGCAACAAGGCTGCTGTGTGTTTGTGTCTGTTAAAGGAGTGGAGGAGTGTTTTATGGTTTTTATCTGAATTAATTCTATGTTTTATTGCCGATGCTAAACTTTTTGAGTCCTTAAATGTCGGCGTTTGACTGTTTCATTGTGAACACTAGCTGCTGGTGCTGACATAGGAGTCAGGTTTCCCTCTGTCATTTTAGAGGTGTCGTCCAGTGGAGACTCAGAGTGGTGTCCTCTAAGCTGGCTGGTAGCTAGAGGGGCGTCCTGGGGATGCCATGAACTTAAAAACGAGAAATTGAACACCCTGTTTTTTCAGCACGATGCCCTAAATTTCCAATCATTGGTGCATGTATTGTACCTCAATCTTTGTGCCATGACTTACTTGAGTAGATCGGAAATCACTGTTCCTCATGTCTTCATGGACTTGCGGCTTTGCAGTGCTACATTTGATTTCGGGCGAAATCTCGCAGTTATCCAAATCTTGTGAGTCCCTACACTCACATTTGATTGGTTGACGCAGCATAGTTATTGATGGGCTGTCTTATGCTGTTGACGGGAGTTAAAGGCTGGCATGTCATCCACCCGTCTTCCCACCCTCGTTGATGGTTATTGGGACGTCCTGTCTTAAAATCCTAGCTTAAAGCCTGTCTCTAAATGAGGCACTAGATCACATCACAAAGGAGTATTGCCATGCGAGTCGACATTTCCTTTTATTTATAAAGACGAAATATCAACTGTTGTCTCCAACCCATCATAAATCGTCGTATTAAACCTGCATATCCACAACAATTCATTTGTGTGTCAGTTTAGTATGCTTGCTGTATAGATGCCGTATGTTGAAGGGTGATGTTGGTCAAGAAATGATCTTGAAGTGTTGTAGCATGATAGTCTAAGGTGTGTTTACTGTGTGAACTATTCTGCTAGGGGTTCTAATCCCAAGAATAATTTGATCAGACTGCATCTCAGAATTCCTGCAGAGTTGAAGAAGATGAGCACAGAAAACTCTCAATTTGGTTCCAAGGCATTGATGTTTGCCAACTTGGCCTTGCTGAAAGCCATAACAACCACACAAATCTCCAGAATATCATATCACTTTGTGTGGTTGGCTTCTTTTGTTATACACATAGTATTCCAAAATTACTGTCTCACTCATTCTAATCTGCAAAATCATTTTTTGTTCCCGCTGCAGAACTCCACTGCATTAAAATAAATATTCCCCTCACTATCTTTTGTTTTATTATGCAGCACGCATAATCTTTGTTATTATAATTCACAATCATTTAGCTGCTGTTATGTCACTGCCGTGGAGCTATGATAATCTTTTTATTTCCAAGAATTGGGTTCACTTGACAAAAGCCTGGGGTCGAACAAAGTGTAATATCTTTGTCCACAACTCCATAAATAACACTGCACTATGTTAAGACTGAACAGGTAGCTGTGAAATGAGCACCAGCTTCTCGCGGCTGGTCGAGAGTAGCTGTGAAAGCAGCCTCTGTAACGGTAACCCAATCCTTAACCGGCTCATGAACTATAGTTGTTAGCGCAGTTATTTAATAAAGTCTGGACCTTTGAAAGTATTTAATGTATCCTAAGGTGCAGAAAAGGTCATTTGTGGAGAGAGGCTTGTTGCACATTTTTGCAAGCCGATTGTTTTGGACCCTCCCTTTTCCCCAGAGATTTGTGCAGACTAAAGTTCCAGAGTTCACATTCAGTCAGTCAGAAGCATTGCATAGCTGAGTATAGACTGAGGTTTTACTTTACTCAGGTTTCTTTAGTCATGAGAGCTGTTGAGGTATTCAGTATTGATCGTTTTGTCCAGTTATATTCAGGAGAAGTGGAGGATAATAAAGTCTCGGCGAACAGGAAGAAGTGGGGCGGACGAACGACAGGAAGTCTAGTTTCAAGGAAGGTCCAGCCCATGATCAGCTCCTTCGCTGAAGCTTTCTATTAGTCAGGCAGGGTGACGCTTTTGTCCACTTGGGCGAGAACAAGGATTTGCCTTCTGGTGGCACTTGAGGACACAGAGCAGTGTTGAACCACAGGCTTCCCTGTCCGCCTGTGTGTGATGTCTGTGATTCACAGACTGGCAGGGAGGCTATTTCATCGAGCCGGGCCCTGTTTGGGAGACTCCAACGATCCACCAGAGGAGGAGCTAGAGACTTGCTGCAGCAGTGAGTTTTCATTTTGGAACTGGAGAGGAGGATAGCTGAGGGTTGGTGCTGTGGTCCATGTTGTGTCCTGTCTGCCTCAATCTTGTTCAAACAACTACCATTTTTCTGTTGCCCCTGTGAGAGTTTATTCGCAAATAATGAAACTACTAACCATCTAATGTGTGAAAGTGAGTTTGTTTTACTGCCTTTGTTTTCGACTTCCCTTCCTCATTCACTACCATTGAACGCTTTTGACGCGAGTCTCTCCACTAATCTTTATTTCAACTGTATTTGCTCCTGGATATTTTGGACATCCACAACAGTTGTTCATCTAATTGTAATATTCAGTGACTGAAGTTAAGAAAAACCTGGACATAATTCAAGAATAGGAACTCTTTTTTTATTAGCTGCCATTTGAGGATCAGAGGACTGTGGACCCTGCCTCTACTAAAAATGGCAAGTTAAAGTAATATTGATGCTCCAATTTAGTGAGAACTGTAGAAATCTCCATCACTCCTGAACTCAGATTTTACTACTGTGGACTCCCAAGGTCAACACAATTGACTGATGGCTATGGCAACAAGTACACTACTGCCCTCGTTCAGGCGAACCTACGATCTAATGTTTCGCAAGAGCTGAATTTATCTGGTGTCTGTTTGATCACCTTCTTTCAGACTAGAGGTTTCCTTGTCCAACTATATCATCAATTCGGCTTGGTGTTGGAAGAAACCTTAACACAAAATCACAATCTAGTTTTAAAGCAATACAGGGCCAGGAGCTGTAGCAGTGTTGGCGGCCCCTCATGCTGGGATTTTTACCCTGTATGCTTGTGATGGGTGCATAAGGAATCATGAAATGGTGTTGCAGGGTTGATTTCAGAGTCCACTAGACGGCACTGTTAGTTTCGAAGTGACGTGAGGTTTTACGCACATTAAATCCAAGCATTATACAGCAGACAGTGCCATCTGCTGGCCTCTGAAAATCATGGCACTGTGTCATGAAACCCCATCAACCCATTGCTGAGATTTTCCTGGTGGCAGAGAGACCTATACTAGGGGAAAACACAGTACAAGCAACATCCGACTAACGTCCACCCGTACCTACGACCACGGCCATCTCAAATGCTTTTTTTTTTTTTTTTATTCAATGTCTGGCACTGCAGCACGTAGCACCCTGGCAACACGTACAACAGCTACGTCAGCACAGTATCCCAGCATCTCACTCTCACACGGCGATCTACCACTACAGTAGTACCGATAACCCTTGTCGGCTTTTTTGAATGGCATTCAATTTACGTCCAATCTGACTTCCGACTGGTCGGAACCGATCCCGGTTGTAAGTCGGATGTTTATTGTAATGTGACTCTCAAATATGTCACAACTCCCTAAAGCAAACGGCGGTCATGTTAGTCCAGGGTTCCCTGTAGTGTTGTATTGTAAAGGCTGAACTGTTGATTTACATTCTCCCGCAAAACAAAAGCCACTTCACGACAACAGTGGGAAATATTTACACAACATCTTTGGCCCCTATCATTAGCCAACAAGCTCTGTTCTCTCTTTTTCCTGCACTATGTCCTCAATTTTACCCCATAATAAAACTGACAGAACAGAATCTGTGACATTATGGCAACAAGATCAGTGCCACACAAGATGTAGTATCCCGATACCTGTGATTCCCATTCAATCTTTTCTGTTCTTTTCAGCAACCTTGTATGGATTTTTTTTAACCTATTTTTTTCTGTTTTCCGTATGGTGCCAATATAAAAGGTATTTTTTATATTTAACGTTAAGTACAAAATGATCAGCTTTATAAATGACATATCCCCAAAATTCTAAATCTCTAGAAAGATAATCTACTTCAGTTGAGGATCAAATCTCTCTGGGACCTCACCTGGATCCTCTTCTGTATTCGCGTGTTGTTTCTTGTGACAATGTCTTCATGGCGGTCTTGGGGATTTTGGGACAGGTCCTGCTGGTCTAGACTGAGACCTGATTGGCGAGCGGCTCTTTCGAATGTCGGTCAGCCCGTTCTAATATAAACCCCATGTTCCTGCGTCAGAGTGGGCCATCAAGGCCCGGGGGACAAATCTAAGATTGATTTTTTTTGGGAGATCAATTCAGCTGTACCACTGCCTGGACTTCAGTCTGTCTTTATGTGAGGAAGTTGGATTTCTGTGATAGGGTTTGTGTTCATTAGGTTCCTGGGAAGAATTACCTGTCAGCCTTTGTTTTGCCCTGTAAGTGGAGGTTTTCAGTTGCACACAACTAAATATAGTTTGTTGCAAGGGGCTTCACTTAGACCTACTTTTCAATGGAACTTCCTCTCTGGGCTGGATAAATATACCAACCGATGTTTGATGCCCCTCCCCTGACGTTCTGCTCTGTTTAGATCAATATGTATCCTCTGTGTGTGCGTGTGTGTGTTGGACACGAGAGGGAGCAGCACAGGGAACAGAATAAATATTGATACAAACCAAGCAGAGGGTCCAATTGATGACTGTGCTACTACAGACTGACATTCTCTCTCATCCCGCCGTGTTCGGCTCCTGATTGATTTGGCAGCTGCTTTTCCGATCCCCGAAAAAGTGAGGGATAGACGTCTTGGTGACAAGGAGTGGAAGGAAAGGAGAGGTCATGAGTCAGTGAGGAAGAGTCCGAGGACGAACAGGGGGAGACTCTGCTGGGCTAATGTGTGACAGGAAGAGCTCCCGCAGGCATGCAGCGAAGAGGGAGTCATCCTCGCGCTCCAGTGAGTCTCGCTCGGCAGATGCTGCAGCAGCAGCCGAGGTACCAATAGTGATTCCAGATGGTAAGAATTTCTGCCACTCTGCCGCTCCATTGATGTGACGTTCACGATTAGTTCCTCCGTGCTGTTGTGATAAACTATGCCGCTCTGTCTGCCGGGAGGTGAAGCAACTCTCACTGAAAATGTGGACCTCTCTACTTTGTTGCCCTCCGCAAGGACGCAACATGTTGACACGATTGCGCGAACCTTGATCTTTGCCATTCTAGATAGCTGTCTGTAGTACTATTGTTGCTGCTGCTGCTAATCTTCTGGGAATTAGCCGGAAATCACATTAGCTCGATTAGGATTTCGTCTGGTTACTGTGTGTTCATAAACAATATTTGAGTCTTGCTTATGTGGGTTGGAGGGCTCATGTGGAGATCTTTAAGTCAGACTTAAATGGTGTTATTTAACACAGTACAAACTGTCTTTTTCCATGTATCTTTCTTTAAAAAGACATTTTTTTAAATTGCTACATACCACTGAAAAACACAATATAATACTGTCTCGACTCCTTTTAAAAAAACGTGCTGAGGGGCACCAAGTGCTGCCTAACTGGTCCACAATGTCAGGCAGAATGAGGAAGGACACTTTATCTGTCCACACAGAAACACCCAATAAAGATAAGAGCCAGAAAATGAACATGAATGTATGCGACCCAATGGGCTTGTCACAAGTGACCGTAGACATAATAGGATGTTTGTATTCAAAAAACTGGTTGAAGCCTATTAAAAAGTAACAAACATGTCCAGTGCCAAGTGACCATAATTTGGATTAGGTGGAAGCTAGGCCTCTTGTCTAAGGGTGCTGCCACCGTGACCCAAGCTAAGCAGAAGAGAAGGGATCAATCGTTTACATGCTTGTCTTGAATCCCCAGCATGTTCATGTCACTTCTTAGAATCGGCTGAGGGCTTGACATCTTGTTTACATGGTGGCTCTCAATAGTTTATTCCCTCATGTTCTTCCCTGTGAAGACCTCAACATGGTTTCCCACACCCACGATTAACTCCTGTGGCTGCCGTAGACCCACTTGAATATCTGTCCTCATTTAATTTACTTTTCAAGTCAGGTTTTTCTTTTCTTTTCTCAAGTTACGCAGGTGATAACAGTTGTGTCTTTCTCACTGCAGTGAAAGAATTTCTTGCCAAAGCCAAAGAAGATTTTCTAAAGAAATGGGAGAATCCTGCACAGGTGAGAGCTTCACTCAATCCCTCTTGGTTACACACGATTTTGGCTTGAAGTCACATAATAAATCTTTTATTTGCTCATTATGAAGAATCAAGCCCCACCCTTCTCCAAATAGGCTTTGATTTATTTTTGAGGGACAGTGCGCCCTCTGGTGGCGCATAAATCCACGAAACCCTCGTCCAGTCCAATAAAGCTGGAGATATTTTTTCTCTGTTAATATTTACGACCCTGCATTTTAGAGCGGTGTTTAATTCACCACTTTTGTTCTTGTCTTTTAGCAAACTGCGGCGTTGGACCACTTCGACCGCCTGAAGACTTTAGGAACTGGTTCTTTTGGCAGAGTGATGCTGGTGAAACACAAAGAGTCCGGCCAGCACTTTGCCATGAAAATACTCGACAAACAGAAGGTGGGACGTTAGTTCGGTTTGAGTATCCATCCATCCGTTTCATTAAGATTCCCCATTTTGATGTTGTTTTTTCTTGATCATTCCCGGGGAGCCATTTTTTAAAAACCCGAACAATTATAACCTGAAACACTTGTTTATTCTAGATGATTCCAGGCATGTGGAGGCCATGTTTGTGTTTGAAGGCCTTGTAACATGAGTAGTTTGTCCTGGGTTTAACGCTAATCTGTCCAGCATACATGATGCTGGCAACCTCTTGCAAGGGATGGATCCTTCCTCAAATATATTTTTGGCACATGATGTTAAGCCCTTTTCATACTTTTTTTCTTTATTTTTTTGCTGGTCATTCAGGAATGTCTTTATGGTTGGTTGGCAGGTGGTGAAGCTGAAACAGATAGAACACACACTGAACGAGAAACGTATCCTGCAGGCGGTTAGCTTTCCCTTCCTGGTGCGACTGGAGCACTCATTTAAGGTGTGTTTGTGCTGGTTTTCTGGGAGGGGAATGAGTTATTATTCATTATTGCCCTCTTAACAGGACAACACTAATCTGTACATGATCATGGAGTATGTTCCCGGAGGAGAGATGTTCTCACACTTGAGGAGAATCGGTCGATTCAGGTACGTCTAGCGCTTGTTTGGAGCGACTTTGCAGTGTGTTGATGATGGCTGTCGTCCACAGTGAGCCGCACGCCCGCTTCTACGCCGCCCAGATTGTACTCACCTTTGAATACCTTCACTCGCTGGATCTCATCTACAGAGATCTGAAGCCAGAGAATCTGCTCATCGACCAGCAGGGTTACATACAGGCAAGGACGGGGCCCTCCTCCGATTGGGCTATTTTTTATTTTTTGGTGGAGTGGGGGGCGCTCATGTTTCTCTGTCTTTTAGGTCACAGATTTTGGATTTGCGAAAAGAGTGAAGGGTCGAACCTGGACACTCTGTGGCACCCCGGAGTACCTGGCGCCGGAGATCATCCTCAGTAAGGTCAGTCACAGAAATCTGACGTCTTGTTTTGTTTAAATAGACTTAAGCATGTGTCTGATATTAGAAGTTAAAAGGTTTCTGAGGTACCGAGGTGCAGTGAATGTATGTGTTGGCGACTTTGCACAGGAGAAAAAGATTTAGAAATGTGTTCAAAGGAATCAGTGAGCTGAAACGTCTCATTAAATTTGTATGTTTTTTTTTTTCCAGGGTTACAATAAAGCCGTGGACTGGTGGGCTCTGGGGGTGCTGATTTATGAAATGGCGGCGGGTTACCCGCCGTTCTTTGCCGACCAGCCCATTCAGATTTATGAGAAGATTGTATCAGGGAAGGTATGTCTGTCATTTGCTAGCGACAGCTTGTGGTGCTTGACTGAAACAGGAACGTGTCGGAACGAGACAGATGGCAGTCGAACCAATTAAATCCCTCTTTTTTTGTCGTCGTCGTCGTAGCAACTGTATTTGTGTCGTCCCCTATTTTAACCGCCCTTCGACTTCTCGGCAGGTTCGCTTCCCCTCCCACTTCAGTTCTGACCTGAAGGACTTGTTGAGAAACCTGCTGCAGGTGGACCTGACCAAGCGCTTCGGTAACCTCAGGAACGGAGTCAACGATATCAAGGGTCACAAGTGGTTCGCCACCACGGACTGGATCGCCATCTACCAGAGGAAGGTGAGGTGTCGACGATCGTTTCTTACACATTAAATAAAGATCAAAGTACACCTTCGTGGTTTAGACAAAGAAAAACCTGGAACTTCTTCTGTCTCCTTCCAGGTCGAAGCTCCTTTTATTCCCAAGTGCAAGGGCCCCGGCGACACGAGCAACTTCGATGACTACGAGGAAGAAGAAATCCGAGTCTCCTTCACAGAGAAATGCGCAAAGGAGTTTGCAGAGTTCTAGATTGTGACCACAAGTAGCTGCGAGACGGGGATTTAGGAAGCTCACGGGGATCTGAAGGAAGAAAGCACCAGGGTGGACTGCTAACTCGCTTATTTTTGACAACATTGTAAACCCCCACTAGTCAAGGCAAAGTGAGGAAAGCTCCAACAGAACCAGCAGTGTTGCCTTTTTTTCTGATTGTTTCTCTACTGTTACCATTTTTTTTTCCTCTCACCCTCCCGTGTTTGTGGCAAGGGCTGGAGGAGAAGAGGCCAAGCCGCGGGCCGTTCAGCTAGTATCTTTCTGATGGTGTGATGTTTTCAGTCTTTGCAGGATTCGTTTTTGTTGAGGTACAGAGGGGACGAGCTCGAGCCCGAGAGCGACTGGTCGTGTCCGCCTCCCATTGTCCGCCCCCTCCCACCCCCAACCCTTTCCTCACCCCTTCCATCTTCTCTCCATCCTCGATCTGTCCAAGCAATACCAAGTCCAACAGATGTGCCTATCACAACGGTTTGAAAACTGGTGCAGAGCCTTGGCTCGTGCCAGCGTCAGTTTGAAGCTTGAAATACTGCACCTGCCTTTGTCTGCTCAGTGTCGCGTGATTTTTAGGTCGTCGTTGCACTTGCTGCCTACAGTGAGCTCTTTGACTGGATAGATGTTGTATGGCAGTCGACATCATCTTTGGATCACTTTGGTTTTTTTTCTCAGCTAGCGTAGAGATTTTTAAGTCGGTGATCTTTTTGTAATGTCCAACCGTGCTTGTGTACTCTTCAGTGCTCACACTCCGGACTAGTGTTTGGTTTATACTTGTATATTAATACACACGATGGCACCCATCTTCAACTTCACAAGGCGGTGAGTTGTGCTTACATCTCCTCCAGAACAGCAATGTTGCAGGTCCGTGTTTGAAGACGTAGCAGCTACACAAACGTGTGCGTGGATTTATCGCTGCAAGACATTCATTTTCAATTGGTCATGTCTCATATTATCTGGCTCACATTCAACCTCCACTCCATCGGAATTTAGAGGTTCGGGTGTTTCCGACAAACACGTCCCTTCTCTCTTCGCAAAGTTGATTTCTTTCGACGCAAGACAATCGCAGCCAATTACGGTCGGTTTGTTGACTGAACGTTAGGTTTTCATGAAGGACGCCCACCCCTCCTCTGCCTCCCACAGACCCTTGTCGTCACTCCCCCCGCGCCCCTGCCCCTCCAAATGTGTCTGTGAACCGTTTTGATGTACATCACTCGACGTCTTGTAACATTTTACGAATGTTTTCTAAATGGTTTCAGTCTCTCATCATGTAGATCAAAACGCTGGATACATTTGTGTTTTGAATGTTCTGGATTGTCTGACGGAGAGGTTTTGATGCTCTTTGGAATTATGATGTGTATTTTTATTAGATATGTTTATCTGGTGAGCTTTGTTTTTTTTTTGTTTTGTTTTGTTTTCTTGCATGTTGCAGCAAGACATCCCACTGGACTTGGGCGCGTTTGAGAGTTAAATATTTTTATCGGAACATCGTCCACCAAACAACCTTGAGCTAATTATTTGAAAGACACTGTCGATGTTTGAATAGAGCACATGTGATATTGTTTTCGTTCCGACCAGAGTTAGAAGGCAAACACCACATAGAGGCCGTTACAATGCTTGTATTTTCGTTTTACAACCTCCTCTCGTCCATCTCTTTTTCTATCTGCTTTGTGTTTTGCCTTCTATTGTCACAAAGTCCTCACATTTAGACTTTTTACATCAGCGTGCATATTTTCTAATTGTCTTTTCAAAAAAATATTTGGGGGGGAAGTTCCAATTTGACAGCAGAACAGTAACCTTCTGAAGACCTAGGTACAGTGATTGTGTAGTGAGCTGTACCTCCTGGGAAACAATATTGTATATCCTTGCCTTTACAGTCTTAAACCCTCTGGAGAACTTGACAGGAACCCTTAGAACACAATGATTATGTTGAAAAATATATATACATAAAGTAATATTTTGCAAAATGTATCATTCCAATAAAGTTTTACTTGTTAAGACTAACACGTCTGGGCTTCACTTCAAGATGGAGATTCGAAGGATGCAGGTGGGGGTCAATGTCCATTCCACTATGTTGTGGGTTTTAGGGTCTTGAAACAAAATGGAGGCCATGAATTTGAACCTGCTCGTTTTTAATGTACCCTGCTATCATGGACCGGAATACACATTGTCATTTTCGTCTTCATTTTTGTTTTTCATATGTTAAATTCATTTTTATTTGCAGGGAATTTCATATGAGGTCACCCATGAAAGAAGTGTTTTTTTATGCGGGAGGCAGCTGCCCATACTATATCAAGGTAATACAAAATGGCTGCTATTATGGAAAGGTGTCTATCAAAGTTTCGCCGAGTAAATACGTGTTAAGAATTTACATATAAAGAGAGAAAATGATCTTATACCACGGTTAAGGTCGACTTGTTTTGACGTGGTGGTAAATGTAGGCGACTATTTGAAGTCTGTTGGCGCATCTCTATGGTGATTTAAATGTGAATTAACGTAACAAAGGTGGCCGAAATGAAAGGATGGTCGTGTTTGATTCGTTGTGCGGTTGCCATCGCCACATAAATAATCACTGCGTGTTGTTTTAATGGAGCGAAAGTTTAGTTTCAATGCGGAATTTTAACTGTTTGCGCGTGTTCTTAACCCTGTGTTGCCTTGCGTAGCTCGTCGCCACATGGCGCGCGCGCCCTCGTCCTCGCGCAGGACGACGAGATTCCACCTTAAAAGCAGCCCGGGTGAAACTTTTGCCTCGAACTCGCCCGCTCCACCTTAAGCGCACAAGCAGGCGCGTGCAAGGAGAACAGCGAGGTTTCCGCTTCTCACTAGTGTTCGGACCGGACCGCCGCTCACGAAAACAACGTGAGTGGAACGCACACGGCTGACGCACCGAGCCTCGCGAGCACAAAGGGAAAATGTCGGAGTTAAAGTTCCGCGAGTGGATCCTGGACACTATCGACTCGCTGCGGTCGCGGAAAGCCCGGCCGGACTTGGAGAGAATTTGCCGAATGGTCCGGAGACGCCACGGGTTCGAATACGACAAAACCTCCGCAGAACTGGAGAAACTCATCCAGGAACAGACGGTGCTTAAAGTTAACTACAAGGGCTCCATTTCGTACCGGAACGCCGCCAAGGTTCAGCGGAGGAGCAGGAAAAAGGACGATGCAACGTTTGCGACGGCGGCGAGGAGGAGCGCGATGGAAGACGCCAGTCATTCTGACCTGAGCAACGGCGACAGCGCGCTCGGTCCGCCGGACCCAGACGAGGAGGACCTGGAGGTATGCGGCTCGGTTCATCACGGCCCACTCGGTGAACAGGTGTGGGGGGTTGAAGCCGCGTTTTTTCACCGTGGGGAGTGGTGATTCGCAAGTGCACCCGAAACTGCCGCAGACGGGGAGCGGCGGTTGAGCGCTACAGAGGTGGGAGACGAAGAAAAGGTGCGCGTCTACTCGAAGTAAACGGTGTGGTTTTGACGCTGCGCCTTTTCGCACCCGACTAAGGCCGATTGGTGAGTGACGGGAAAGTTGCAACGTCTCTTCCGTCGCCTCCATTATCAGCTGCAGAAAGCGCTTTTCTGAACCCAAACTCGGCGTTTAAGCGAAGGGGAGGGGGGGCGTCAAGCGTTCTGAAGGAGCGGGCCTCCACCGGAAGTGAGGCCGGGTGCCTTTCAGAGTAAAACAAACACCAAGACGTTTCGTATTCCAGGGCTTTATTTTCAGCAGCGGAAGTGTCAAACCATGCGAGATGGGAGTGGGGAAAGAAAAAAAAAAGTCTGGAACACCGCGAGTCCGATGGGGGACGTCGGCGAATTGAGGGGTTGTTAGATGTTTGTTTTGCGGGTGGAACCGTCCATCTGACCCCCAGCGCGCGACAGTACGTCAGCCCCCCTCTTCCACGGCGGCCGACCTCAACAGCGTCGATTGTTAGCGGCGCAAAAGTAGTTGTAATCAAAAACATTTGTCTTCTCTCCGGTGATGCACGGTCGCAGACGCGGCTGGATCCATTGTCGGACACGCGCCCGGTCACGTCTCCTGGTGTAGCCTGTTGTGGCCTCATCCCGCATGACATCACTTGTCCGTGTCCGTGCGATTTTAGGAAAGTGCGAGGGGGAGCGGACTGAGGCGAGCGGCCGCAAAAACAGTTGGGCCGGAGTCCTGGTAGGCGGATGCGCCGTCCGATTTGGGTTAAGCTGAGATCAAATTGACTTTGTTCTCTTGAAGGCGTGCGTCGACACCGAAACACGCAGATTTCATCACGGTGGGGGGAAGATTATCGATGCCTGTTTGTTGTCGGCGAAATACCGCGCTGTGAGCGCGTGACGTGTCCCGTCGCTTTATTCCACGTTGACGCAAAAGTGGACGGAGGTGACCCGCCGCTGCGCCCTGTTGTTCTCCGTTATTGTTCGCTCGAGGTGGAGATCAGACACAATGGCGAGGTCCTCGCCGCGGATCCACAACTGCATGCGCACTTTGGAGCAAATTTGAGCGAAACAAAAACGGGGAGGGGGGCGGTTTGTGTCTGCGCCGTGCACCCCCTCGTGGGTTGCGTTCTGACTGATGTGCAGATGGGGTGGGTTTCCTCGGCGATGCTGCGTGATCGGGCGTGTGTGTCGGTGAAAGTTGTGTGCGGCGCAGTGAGAAGCGCACTCGGACACGCAGTGGAGGCATTTTCCCTCAGAGCTGCTGCGTCCACGACCCTCCCCCTCCACAGCCCTCGGTAAGAATTATGTTGGAACTAGTTCATTCACACACTGTGGGCTTGGGAAAGGAGTGGAGCTCCACACACCGCCTATCGGGGTTGCGACTCATGTGAGCCCACTCTGACCCCCGCTGTGAACCATGAACACAGATCTGTATGATGTACAGGTCCCTCTTTGTTGAGCTGATCAGCAGTGTTTAAAGTGACACTACGTAAAATCCAACAGCCCTTGGTAGTGAACTTGCAGTGATGGACGCCCCTCCCCCTCTACTTTCCACTGCATACCAAGTGAAGTACAGTGTCCTGAAGCAGCCTAAAAGCCTCGATTGCGTAACTTGGGTTGATGGTGATACACTCATTTCCAACCATCATTGGTGTAGCGCGATGTGATGCATTCGCCTGACCAGTCTGAAGGAGCGCTCACTCAAGTCAAGTAGAAGGAGACGCCGCTAAGAACTAAAAACTATTTTCAGCAACAGAGGAACGAAATTCATCACCAAAGAAAGAAACAAGATGGAGGAGGACTCTTGTAATGAGTTGAGTTGTTGGCGGCCAGCTTGCCTTCAGCATGGCTCTTGTTTTTGGTGATTCATGTTTGACTCAATACAACTGATGACGACCAAATAAAGTCAGAATGCAGGGTTCTCCCTGGGCGAAGTCGGTACCTCAGATCGTTTTTGGATCCTTAATACAAGGCCACCATAGGGGGGCAGAGGCAGTAGGTTTCGGGGGAACACCAAACCAGAGTACATCCTTCATGGTATTCCTTAAGGCCCATATATGTTCCCTTTAAATACAAAATTGTATCTCTCCATTTCCAGTTATACTACTGTCACATGCTTTCGTTCGTTCTTTACCTTGGTATTGCTGTTCACCAATAGATCCACCAGGGGGAGCAGCCCAGAGTCAAAAGTTTATCACGACAAACTCCAACACAAACGTGGCGCAAAAGATATTGCACAGAAGAGGAAATGGAGGCAGTGTTGTATGAGGCGGTGGTCGGTGAGGAGGTTAAATATATCGCGACTGGAGGACGGAGAATTTCTGCCAATGTTATGTCCTTTATGCTCATATCATAAAGGGGCGGAGTCCTACTGGATTCACAGTGAGGGAGTGGTGATATTGAGAGTCACATCTCACTAAATGTTAGGGCTGTGTACTGACGCGAATTTGGCGATACGATACGTATCCCAATGTGTGCGTGACGATACAATATATTGTGATACTGTAAGTGCCACGTTATCTATCTTTAAGTACCATCCTCCCCTTCCACAACATCAAGTGTCAGGAATCAAATTCCCATCTTCGGGAATACCCCTGCACCCTACCTGTGTGTGATATTATGGAACGTCGTGGCACTAAAACACGATTGAAGACACAGTTTCTGCAGTCTTAATCGCTGCTGGCGTGAACCGGTCTATCTAAATGATTAAAATAACCGTTGAGCGAAATATAAACTGCAGACTGAGATAATGAAATCGACCTCACATCGTGATTTATTGCTTTTCAAAAATGCCACACATTTCCAACATCCTGCAGTCGTCGACTGTCAACGCCAGTAACCTTCGAGCGCCGGGTGAACAAGACGCATTTCACACAAAGAATGCCGAAGTGACAGTTTGCTTGTATAATGTCAACAGATGTTAACACGTCGAAACCGAAGCGTAGTCTTTTGTTATCAGTCTGACTGATGGTGAATTTCCTCATCACAGCAGCCAAGTAGGGAAATGAATCGGCAAGGAAACAAAATATTCAGAAAACATTTCATGATAAAAGCAAGATATAATAGTTTCCTCATGGATAAATTAAATAAAAACGAGACGGCTTGATGATACATGTGAGCGGTGTCACCCCGAAAATGAATACAAATACAAGTTTATTGTCCCGATTGATCACAGAAAATCACATTGGAGGTTATTGGACACTGGTTTATTCAAGCATAGTGTTGCTTTGAAAATCATCAAAGCATTTTCATTGTGAGCAGTGGTTGCCGTGTCTGAAGATTTTGGAAGAGTCCTGTGTGTCATCATCTCTCTGCTGCACGACTGAAAAGTGAATGTGTGTTTTGTGGATATGATCCGGACGTTGTCATTGATGAGTTTTGTCCTGCAGGCTGACAATTCCGTGGCGATGGACACAGATAGTAACGCAGACGAAGAGGGAGGGGATGAGAGTCAGGATGGACCCTCTCCTGTGCGCACCACCGCAGATCCCCTGACGCAAAGCGTCTCAGCGAGAGCTGCGTCCGCCCCGAATTCTCCCTCCGCCACGCCGCTTGGCCCCGACCCCGCCTGCGTCCCTGGCTTGGCACTGGACTGCGTCTCTCTCCAAAGGGCTGGTGCGCGGCCCAGCTCCTTGCCCCCTTCCAGCCCCCGGGCCCTCACACACAATGACTGGGCTTATGGTTCTGCCGCCTGCCCAGTGGAGCGACAGCACCCAGGAATGCAGCGAGACAAAGGTACAGAGAGTGCCAGTTTAATTCGACCAGCTCTTGTTTGATGATGAACTTTAAGTAAACATGACAAGGTCTCACCACTGAAGTGACGTGTCGATATGTGTGCGCCACAGTCGCCGTGAAAGCAGCGCTCAGCTCCGTGACCATCACCTCCAGCACCTTAAAAGACGGCGTGAAGAAAGAAGATGGGGCCAAAGCGGAAGATGGAGGCCCGCTCTCTGACCAGCTCGTACCAGACTACGCTGCACGACTGGTGAGTGGGACTCCGCTCTGAGTGCAGGCGGACCTTCTCCCTCGTGTGACGCTCCACCTTTTGCCAACAGGAGAGGACCACTGACGCCGCGTCGGACGGACGACCACCTGCTCAGCCGCTCGCATCCGACAACGGTAAGTAGCTTCGGGATGTGAGATTACTTGAAAAGAAACTGTGGTGGGATATCAATGTATATCATGGAGGGGAAAGCAGTTTGCAATAACTAACCAAAAATATTTGGAAAGAAAAATCAGCATCAGAAAAACATTCGCCATTTTATCTGGGGCCCTAAAACTCAGTGACACAGTTGCGAATCACTAGTCTTGCGCAGAGCCTCTTATTCTACTCAGACTTAGTCAGGTTTAAAAACAATGTTTTGAGGTGTGATGGCTGTCTCCGTGATCAGCCCCGTCCTCGGCCGAGCGCAGCTAGCTGCAGGAAAAACCTAACTGTCTTGATGTTTAGAGATGTGACGTGCTGGTGACAGATTACTTACTGCTACATCGCCACCAGACCCCCGAGCTAGTGACTCATCTGACACAGCAGAAAAACCCCGCCTGTCACTTGTTCACCTGGATATGATTTAGTTGAAGCCCGTGTTGAGAGCCGGAGCTGAGATTTGTTTCCATTCATCCTGATGGCTGTCATGCAGTCTGATGATTAGTCAAGCTCGTAGTGTAGGAACCCCCAGAAGACATGAGCAGGGAAGGCAATTGTTGGACAAGGTAAACCGAGCCTTGAAAAATGAAGGAGCACTATAAGGACGTTAATGATTGTGTTGATGTGGTTTTTCAAACACTGCTTCCAGCAGATCGTCTCAGCCACCTGAATATGTATCCTGATTCCGTCGGCCCTTGTTTTTCTCTTTTTCTAGCCACGGCACCCTTGGTTCATTGAAAAAATTCTAGAAACTCACCACTAAAGGAACCTCGGCCAAAGTGCACTTGTGCTTAAAGTCCTGTAGAATATTGTCATTTGTGAAAAACTGTAGCTACTGACACTCGGTTGTTATTGTAGCAGGATATTTGCAGAAACAAATTGCAGAAATTGTATTAAAAATGTGTCCAGAAAAGGGTGGGCAATATGGCAAAAATACATCATGATTTATTTATTTGCTTACTTACTTTAAATAACTGTTTTGATTTTGTCACTTCTTTTTTGCAAGATTTTATTAGTAGTTTTGAGTTTCCAGATAAATCCTTAACATTCTTTGCCTGTACTTGCTTCATAAAAACAATTATTCTTTCTCTCTTCACACTTTGGAGCACATTTATTTTGTTGTGCATTTAGTTTTTCGCTAACTTTTAAACCACTACGCAAAAGTTTTGAAGTGAGACGTCACGTTGGCCGATAGCTCTGTTAGCTCTGCGGTGCAGACAGTCCTTGGCGTCGCAGGTTCAACAAGGATCCCTCCCTCCCTCCATGTTTATGGTCAAGTTAGAGGCGCATCAGCTTTAAAAACAGCTGGAAGTTGCGCATGTGAGCGGCTTCTTGGCTGTGAGTGTGTAGGAAGAGGAGCGCCGCGCACCACAGCAGCGCTGCTTTGACTGACGGACAGATCAGAGCATCTGGAGCTCTACAGTAGAGTGGAGAGAAAGAATGTCAGTGAATCCATGTGATCTCCTCAGACTGGTTGCTCCTCAAAACCTTCTAATTGTCATGATTTAATGGCATCATATCGCCCACCTCTATCTCCGGACAAATGAGACGCTACTCTAGGCTTATATCATTTCCAAAGTCCATAGGTTCTTTTAAGATAGTGTCTTAGACAAACAAATGGTTGTGTGTCTTTATTCAGACTTATAATTTACGCCTGAAAAGTCGAAGGCACTTGAAGGCGAATGGAAAATCTGAGAAAGCTTCGCCCTTCTTCTTGACCTAATTTTGTGTCAGGTTTGTTGTCAAAAGTCTATCCATCGCTGCTCGGCCCATCTCTAGAGTGATGCCTATATTTGGCATTTGAAATATCATTGAAAGTTAGATTCAAATGAGCCAGGCGGGACAGCAGGTGGCAGTAGAGTTCAGCAACTCGGTGGCACATTTAATGTTCCCTGTCCTGTAAGCCTGTTTTTTTAAGGTATTTTGTGTACAAACATCAACAAAAACATAACTTTCTAGATGAAGGTAGTGATTATACTGCAGCTGGAATGAACCCCAGCTGCGAAGAAAGAAAAACGTTTACTGCTTTTGTCAGACTGTTTTTGTTTACTTCCTAGTGTATGAAGTATTTTCTTTATATATGTGGCAGCTTGTTGTCATTCCATGGTCTCGTGACTCCAAGAGGAATTCACCTTTCATTGTTTGTGAAGTGGTGAATGGCATCCAATCTCAGGCTTCTGGAACATAAATAAATTGTAATCGTGTAGAAAGCATTGGTAGACAAAATTGTATTTTTTTTTAATGCAAAAATTTCTTGAAACATGTAAATGAACTAAGTGTGAATGGTATAGCTTCAAAATAAAATGTAAATAACTTATTGGACTACAGAACCTTTAAACTTAATAATGAAAACGCGTCTCCAGTTGTTTCAGATCATGATGTAACAATCCAGAACTTTTGTTTCATGACTACTTCGTATTAGCATCATATTGTTGGATTTAATACTTTCTAAAAAGTGAGCAGCCTCCTGGGAAAGCAGAGGTTTGTTCTTTGCAGAGCTCCGAAAAAAAAGCTCAGTACCCCCCTCCCTTTACTTGCCCTTTTGGCACTCCATAACCAGAGGAACATATCTCATAAAAACACTTTATAAATAAACAATTTTGCGTCGAGTCATTTCCGACATCGTATCTCAAGTCATGTGGCAGCTGCTCTATTCAGATTATGTCTCGTCTTAGATGAGACTCGTCTTGCAAATGGCAAATTAGTGTTGCGTCAAACCGGTTGATCATGAACAAAACTTGAAGTGAATCTTGCTCTGCTATTGTCTGAATAGACGTGCAGCACAGCAGCCCCAAATACTTGTGTAATGTGGTCAAGTGTAGTCGTGACCTCCAGGTGGAGCTCTAATTAGATTATTTGCATGCCATGAAATACATGGTGACGTTAAGAATATCTTGAAAGGAGGACCGTTTGTGATGGAAATATGTTTGGTTTCCAGGGACATTGCAGAAGACGGTGCCGTCCCTCACACCGGCTGCAGAAACTCTCATGAACGGTGACAAGAACAAAGACGTGTAAGTGTTGGATCAAGATGATGAGTCCAAAATGACTATTGCCAGCTGAAGAAAAAGATCTATTTGGGTCATGTTATTTTTTACTTCCTTCTTCCCTTCAGCTGTGTGAAGCAGGAGAAGATGAGTCAGAACTTGTTGCAGTGGAGTGTAGCAGATGTGGCCAGTTACTTCTCCGCTGCAGGCTTTCCGGAGCAGGCTGTGGCCTTCAGGACACAGGTTGGTGCAGGGCTGTGAGCCGCCGCAGGGGGCGGTGGAGATACGCCCGAGCGTCGCTCGGTTTCTGAAGGATTATTTTTATTTATTGGTGACACATCCACACTCCACACACAAATATTGAAGCAAGTGCATTATCTGTTAATAAATGCCTCTTAAAATTATTGTTATTTAGAATCCAAAACTCACTATTAATGCTAACTATTGGTCTAAATAAATATTAATAATACAGTGGTACCTCGGTTCTCGACCACAATCCGTGCAAGAGGACCGCTCGAGAAGTGAATTGTTCGAAATCTGAATCTATTTTTCCCATTACAATGAATGGAAAAAGAAATAATGCGTTCCGAGCCTTAAACTAGGCTTTTGTAGGAGTGAATGTAGAGTGTCTGCTGCAGGTGCGCTGTTCCTCTATGTGTGTGGCCGCTGCATGTGGGAGGGGTTGCCGAGTGAGTGATGTCTCTCCAGAAGTGAAGAGGTGCCCGGTGCGTGTCCAGCTCTGAATGTGCGCTTCTGTGCAGTTTGGCTGTGACAAAGTCATAAACCAAGTCAGGCTCTGTCCCAGACTCGCCTCATCCCTGTCCCAGCTCCAGCCCACAACAGGACATCAAACCCTGGAGTGTGGAGAGCGAGCACCTCCCCTGTGACACTCTACCACGGTCCAGTGTGGAGACAGGAAAGGTTTTACACCTCAATATGAAGAAAAAACAGCCAGTAAATGTAGCTAACGGGACACGTCTGCATACAGAGGCTGCGTTATACACAATAACAAAGCGCCTCGTGGGTCAGCTGATCGGTCTGCGCACGTTATGGTTTTTCCTGCTTTTTTCGGGGCCCTTCCAGTCCTGGATTTTCGTTCGAAATCCAAAGCAAAAAAATCTCAAAATTTTCGCTTGAACTCCAATTTGTTCGAAGTCTGGGACGTTCGAAAATCGAGGTACCACTGTAATATATAATAATGAAATAATAATCATATAATAATTACACATGAGCAGTTACGACTCAATGGTTGAGAGTTTTTAAATTAAGCACGTTCTTAGCATTGGCAGCTGTTCACAAGCAGAGCTAGCACGTTGTCTGGACAAGGACAGTTTTTAGGGAAAAAATGCGACTATAACTGCACTAGAAATGGAAAGTAAAAAATACTATTTTGATGTGACTTAGTCAGAAACTAGCAGTGAAGGTGTCTTGCTTGGTAATTCACAAAATGGAATACGATGAGTCAGCGTTTTCTGGTCAGCAACCTTATCACAGAAGCGAATGTGAATATTCATCGGGTACTGCTTGTTTTGGAGCTAGACTGAGTACTGACATTGCCAGGATTTCCAAGGGTCATGTGACTTTCAGGAACAAGACGGGATTAGTCGGCACGCTAGATTATGATGTTGTTGATTAAGTTACTCGCCTGGAAGATAAGTGTCGATCACGACCGTCTTCCCTCCCCCGCAGGAGATCGACGGAAAGTCCCTCCTCCTAATGCAGCGCAGCGACGTGCTCACCGGACTGTCCATCCGACTGGGCCCCGCGCTCAAAATCTACGAGCGGCACGTGAAAGTTCTCCAGAGGACCCACTTCCTGGAGTGTGAGGACGCCTGAGGAGACGGGCCACGTGTCAGACAACCAGACCAGGGTCAACACATCTCCCACCCTCACATTGGCAGGAGGCGCGTGGCGGAGCAAAGGAGACGGCGGTTTACCTCGACTGTGAGACGGACCAATAACTGACGGAAACTCATCCTACCTCTCATGATAGTTTTTGCTTTACGAGTACGGTCCAGTTTGACTGGTGTGCAATCGTCGTGGAAACGGGCTGCTACACTAGAAGCGTTTTTAAGTGACCAATGACTCCAGTTTGAGAGAGGATCTGTTGAGTCTTTGTCCTCGTGTTCCATGATCCCTTTTTAGACGGGGGTTAGTTCCTGGTGGTCCAGTGCTGTTGTTCGCACACAGAGCCCAGCTATTTTGGTGTGCGTTTCTCATCAGATGAGTGTCAAGAAGTGCTGGAAGCATCCGTAAATCGAGACCAAAAGTGGCTACAGTTGTTCATTTTTTTTCCATGTAGCACTGTGTGGCGGTTCACACAAAAGAGCGCCACCTGCTGGCAAAACAACATTTTGTTTTAGATGTACAAATGACAAGAACAATAAAATATTAACCCAGTTACTGTTAAATAGCGTATGTTTCGACGATTCCAGTTCATATATATATATATATAGATATATAAAAGTTCAGATGCAATATTTATGTTACATCTCCAAATTCCTCTTGGTGCTGTGATTCATCCAGCCACTTTAATTGTAACATTCCATATGACGTAGTGATCATTTCCATCTGTAACCAGAGGCTTCTTCTTCCAGAATCAAATAAAGCCTCTCTGTACAGTCGTTTTTGTCATGGTTTATTTCGGTGAGTCAGCGTCTGACACAGAACAGTGCCGGGGGTCAGGAAGAGGTCACTTTTTGTGTTGTTGTAAACAAACATTCATTCTGCAGTTGTGGCATTGTTTTATTGTCGATTGAACTCATTTCAGACGAAGGCACACTGTGTTTTCATGCTTGAGCTGTTTCCTGAATAGATTTGTTTTTTATAGATTTTGAGTTTGGTCGGCCATCTTTTTTTATTTCAGCTGAGATTTTTTTTAGATTTATGTAGATGGGCGTGATCCATAAAGAGAATGTGCCACATGGTTGTCAGCTCCAGGCTGCGTACCACTCTGGACTAGATGAGCCTGAATCTGTCCCAAATGAGCTGCCACTTACAAAGAGAGCAACCCAAAAATCCAAAGGATGTTTGCATCCTTCAAAATCACAAACAACATTTATTAAGACTTTTCAAATGGCCGACGCTCGGCCATGAACAACAGGGAGTGAAGGTCGGACCCGGAGATGAAGGATGTGGTCTGCGAGCAGGAGAGCGGCTCTAGAGGACGAAGGGCAGTATGGAGGAGCGCAGGGTGGGGTAGTCCTTGAACTCCTTTAAGTAGCTGCGGTGTTTGCCTCTGGCCCACACCGTCATCTGGATGAAGGCCACGATGGTGAAGAAGGCCACGGGAACACACTGGGTCATCACCGTGAAGCCCACCCAGGAGCCAACCTGCGACAACACAAACACAATGACATCACGATTTTCACCACAGTCATGGACTCACAAGCAGGTTTTCTTTGTTGCCATATTTTTTTTGCTGAAAAAAAAAAAACATTTTTGGGCTACATTTTGAGAGAAAATACAATTTATTATAAATAATATGTTAAAAACAAACACTTAGAGAGGAAATACTGCTGTAATAAAGTGATAATGTTATCACAACTTCGATAAAAAATTGAAATATTAGACGTCCTAAATATTAAATTTCAGTTCACGTTGGGAGTACGGATGTAATCCACCAGTAGATGGCAGCAAAAGCGCGTTTACGTTTTGAATCGCGGTTAAAGGCGATACAAAGAAGAAGAAAAATGGAGGCCAAATGAGGATTAAATCTCACGTGTGTTCATTAGAAATATTAAAAACTGATACAGTGTCATGGATTACTTGTTTTTATTCATAAAGGAACTCTCACCTCATACGTATAGTTTGGACAAGAGACCAGCCAGAATATCCATGTGAAAGGGTTTTTGGTCGGGTACGGTATCTTTTTCACCTTTGACCCTGGAACACACATGCTCCAGTTAAAGTCATGTCACTCTTCATGTGAAGTCCCCAGGCGTTCACCTTGTGACTTGATGTTCCGCAGCACGACATGGATTGAGAAATTTCCAACTTGGCAGAACTGTGGAGAGAAAAAAACAAAAAAACAAACAGGGATCACACCTGCGCCGGCCTGAAAACCAAACACCACCTGACTCACCAAGAAGAGATAAAGTCCCGTGTTGATCTGCTGCTGCCCGTAAACTGTCCACAGGAGAGAAGCGATCAGGAACTCTGAGGTCACTCTGCCAGGTCAGCACTTACTTGGCGTGGTGTACAGCGGGTGGTTAATGTAGTAGGCCATCCAGGCAGCTGTGCACCAGTAATAGCCGCAGTTCTACAAGAAAAAGCACATCTATATATAAAGCCACTTCCATCCTTTCAGACTGGGAGCACTCAAGTAAAAATAGAACTTGTAGGAGGACTCCTATTTCTTAAATACAGGTTTTATGTTTGTGTATTTTGAGGTGTCAATTTGAAATGGCAATAATTTTTCTCTTTAAATGACAGTGTTATTTGTTAATGCCATTAGTAATTCCATCGGAATCCAGCAGAGGGCGTGGTCTTATTTATATATGCGTCTTTTGTCTGCGTTTGAAACTTCGTTCACTGACGGCTGCGAGTCACCGGTTCAAATCCAGCTTGAGGCATTTTTGGGTTAAACAGGATTTCATGACAGTTTGGAAAAAACTAACGTATTCACAGACAGGAATAACGTCTCACTGAGTAGCAGCGTGTTGGTAGGGGCCCTCATGGTGGAGACAGGGTTGAAAAGAAGTCTTGAATGTATCTGAAATTTGTTTGCCAAGTTAATATAAAACAATGTATTTTATTCTTTATTTATTTTTCACATATTTTATTGAAAGAATATCAATTTAAAATGTAAATATTACAAGCTATTTTAAGTGGTGAATAACTTGGTAAATTACCAGTGGGTAGGCAAAGTTATATATATATATATATATAGACACACACACCGGAGTTGGACAAAAATAATGGAAACACCTGAGCGATCAGCGATCAGGAATACCTCCATCATAAGGGCCTCTACCAACAGGCACAGAAGATATGTGGCCCCTGGTTTAAAATGGTTGCTACATTGTGATTTCAGTTAAACGCTGCATAGTGTCCTGTTTAACTGTCCAACTCCTGTGTATGTGTGTGTATATATATATATATATATATATATATGTGTGTGTATATACATATATATATATATACACACACACACACAGATATATCTTGTAAAACAAATATATATATTTTTATAAGACTTTTTTTCCAATATTTTTCCATTTATATTTATATATTTATTTTTCTGACCTATTGAGGGCAAGACCTGAAAAAGATTTTGTATGTGTATATATATATATATATATATATATATATATATATATATATATATATATACTTCCACTAATTCTGACTTAGTGACACTCAATATAAGTCATGGTTATTGGTCACCATCTGGGAGCTCCTTGTCAGTACCTTGAATATATTTCTCAGGGGCATGGTCCCGTGGGATATACGGTGGACAAACAACGTCTCCAGAATCCTCTTGATGTAGTGGAAGGAGTGACACATGCAGGCCAGGCTGCGGAGAAAGACACGGCCATAAGAATTCAGTGTGATTAATACACCGCTCCTCCGCAGCTCATTACACTTGGCCCCGAGTCGGTGTCAACATGGCAATGTGCTTCATGACTGGAGGAGGGTGGGGGGAGGGGGGAATCGGTTCAAAGCCTGAGCCTGTGTTAGACGTGACTGGAAGACTCACTGAACAACCCAGTGCTTGCTGGTGGTGAAGTCATATTTGGGAGCGTAGATGAAAGGGAGGCGGAAGTAGAAGAGGAGATAGAGGAGTAGCGGGCCGACGCACTCGGCCAGGAACACCTGCAGAAATGGAGACGGTTGAAGACATTCATCTCAGTCATTAAAAGGAAGCTGCCTCTGCTCCAAAGCTTCTGGTGTCAACTGTTCTTCGCTTGTGTTCAGGTGTTCGGGGTTGATAAGGACAGAGAATGCAAATGGCGGCGAGGGCAAGCAAAGAGGCACAAGGGGAGGCAAGTGAGAGGTCAGGGGGGATAAACACCTTTGGGGGGAAATGGGGCCCTGAGATTAAATGTCCTGAGATAGAGGACGGACGGGCAGCGGGGACACGAGCCACAGCCAATCCACTACCTCTGCTTCTCTCTGTTCATATTTGCAAGTCGTCTCTGTCGTTTTTTGTTTTTTTTTAACCCGTGGAATTTGCATTGTTGAGCGGACGTGTTGTCGCAGTAGCCTACGCACGAGCAGACAAAAGGTGCTAAAGAGTCAAATTCTTCACTTTGAGGTTTCACTGCCGCCAGCTGCTTCGTCCAACTTCACAGGGTTGAGCTTTTAAATATGACTCTGAAATGTCCACGTTTACATTCAGAAATGTGTTTTCAATTACGCAACACAGAGATTTTGTGGCACAAATAATACCATATATAATTATATGTAATGACACATATCTGTAAATGCAATGTTCCTGTTGGCTGTTAACTGTTTAAATAATTGTTTATTATTGTCCATCTACAAATATATTGTATTATTTAATACATTAGAATAAATGTACACAATTAGATTATGATCTTGTGCAATGAGGCGGTTGTCACTCCCCCTACTGGCCAATTCAATAAAGGCAAGTCAAACTAGCCTTCCTGTCTGCTCACACCTCTCCTCTTTACATCCTCCTTTATCACATCCATGAACCTCAGAATTTGTCTTCAGTCCACCTACTCTCACCGTGAATCCCTCCATCACTTCTGCAGCGCGCCTCTCTGCTGCCTCACTGTCTTCATATCCTTCTTTCATATCCTATCCCTTCACATATCCTTCACAACCCTCACATGCTTCTTCTGCTCGCCACATTTCCTCTCGAGGAACTCTGTCATAGGCTTTGTCCAAATCCACAAAGACACAGTGAAACTCCTTTTGACCTTCTCAGTTCTCAGTTTTCCTTCTCTTTCAGCAACTTTCTCAGAGAGAAACCAGACTGCTGCTCACTTGTCATTGACTTGATCTCACTGCAGAAAAAAAACCAAAAAACACGATACCTGATGATACTTAGTTTTGTTTTGTTCGTGACCTGAAAAAGAGATGGAGTACAGCCGATAAAGGCTGAGTATGAGTGCAAGGTTGGGGTCATTTTTTTGACTTCATTTTTACAATGTGTGCTAAAATTTGAGGGTCAAGCCCGGAGCAGATGGGCGGAGCCATTGTGTGAACATATGGTTATGTGAGGCTATTGTTCAAACCGTTCACATGCACTCAATTTCTCGTCTCCATAGGGTGGTGGCGCTGTATTCAGACTAGGAATTTGACACTTCAAGGTTACAGATTGTACCACTGAACAGGAAAAATAGACCAATCGGCTGCCATCATAACAGAACCAATGCAACGAGGGAGAACTGCGACTCGACAATGTTCTCAAGAAGGGTTGCTACAAGGAAGATGACATCAGGGCACAGACAAAAGTGACCCTGATCCCTGAGTCTTGAGTTCAGTCGAGCCTAGCGGTGTATGTGTGTGAAAAGACTGGTCTGTCTCTGGAGTTTAGTCTGACTGTGGCGCAGAAATTTGAATTGAAGGCGGCGTGTAGTATCACGCCATGCAACTTTATTTACATTAAACGCACATTGCATATTTAACCATTTCCAAGTTTGTGTGTGCGTGGACTCACAGTCCCCCACGTGAGCTGAGGTCCCAGGTCGCTGAAGTAAAAGCTGGCGGTGGTGCCTACAGGAAGCGTTTGCAGGACCTCCTCATCCCGAAGACACTTGGCCTCTAGGACAACACAAAGCCCCGTCAGCTGTTTTGACAACTTGACAACAAGTGAATCTGACGGCGAAGCATTCGCTTGGCTGACGTACTTGGATCCAAGCGGAGGGACTGTCTGGCTGGATACCACTTTGGATCTGTTGAAACACTGAGTGAGCTCTTGAGAATAACACAGACGGAGGTAGCTTCTGAACTCACAGGATTTATGAAATAAAGCTTTAATGTCCAGAACAGTTGAGGTCGGCTCCACCTGCAAGCAGAGCAGAAAAGATTCCCTTTGATTTGACGCACTTCGGTCATGGCCAGTCATGAATCATGTGTCCTCCAGCCTGTTGGCCCAGTGCAACATAAGCACATACTGTAAATGGAACACCGAATTCCTGAGAGATGAGGAGGGAATTCTCACCTCTTAACTGCAACGCTCACTCAACGGCGACGTCACCGATTATCGGTGCTGATCGGCTGCGAAGTTACATGCTACTCATGAGCCAACAGAGGTGGCATTGCAGATTTTCTAATTCCAACAAAATGTGTGATAATAATCAATAATTACAAAAAATTACTCACTTTGTCCAGCAGCAGAAGCTTCTCCTTCGTCTTCAGGTCCACTATTTCCACCTCAAAGTAAACAATCCTCTTGGCTTTTTTAGGAGGTTTTGGTCTCGGCCGGGATGAAGTCTTCTTCTCAGGTTCGGCACCGTTCACATTCTTGGCCTCTAACGCCAGCACATCCATGACACAGCGTGCTCCTCAGATCTCCAGCTGAACTACCCTGTCGCCTGCCCACGTCGCCCCAGAAATGTCAGTCCGGCACAAGTGTGTCTTCTTCTGTGTTTTCCTCCACTCTCAGAATAGCCTTTCACCCCCAGAAGAAGACGAGTGGGAGGAATATGTGAGACCATAAATAGTTTTCCCAATCGGAGAGCGGGAGGCCGGCGAGACGCCGGGGAGAAAAAGTGTGCGGGAAGAGCCGGTCTTTGTGAGCTGAAAGTGCTCCTCACATGAATATCTGGCTCTTTATGAGCCCTCCTCCATGCAACACTGAAGACGAAACCGGAGCGCCCCAAGACATAATCCACTGCGCGCCATTTGGAAGGCTAAATATAAGTTGCCTGATTTGCTCTGCACCCGCTGGCTTGGTAACCTTGGGAAGCCATTCTGGCCTGTGGCAGAGGCCAACAGGGCTCTCATTAGACCCAAAGACACATCTCCCGTGTGCCTCACTCCCCTTCGCATCCAGTCAACATTAAAAACCCGATCCACATGCCAACACGTCCCTCCCCCTCTGCGGACCACCTGTGTGCTGGCCGGTCTTTTCTATTTCCTGACCTGCAGAACAAAGACTGTTTATTTTGGTGCTGCCCTGGCATGGGTTTTATGAATGGCCGACATGTTCGCTGGAATACATCAAGGTGGTTGAAGGGCTGCGGCGAGTGAAGAAAACGCTGACCAGAAGAAGATTGAAAAGGATCCACTCATCAGAGGGCATAGCCAAGAACATATCTATATTCTGAGTCCTATTTATAGGCAGCAGAAACAGGTCATGCAAGAGGTACTATCACAGTTTTCTTTCAAGATTTAATGATCTTATTTCATGGTTTTGGTTGGAGGCTGACAAGACCTGGTCATTTATCTGTTACCTTATCAATATGTTGTGAATGTATCTTTATTGTGATTGAATATTACATGTTTTATGCAAAAAATGTGAAGATATGTTTGAATATAACGTCCAAGATTTTTGGGTTTATCGCTCACTTCTCTTCAGGAATAAAGGCGAAGACAGAAAAGTGGTTAAACGGATGCCACTTGTTTGTTTACAAGCAAAAAAGGTTGTGGTTCTAAATGTAACTTTCAAGCAAGCCTGTGGTTTTTGAGTGTGGAGTTGTGTTCTTCCTGTGTGCACGCTGCCTCTACAGGTTCATTTTAAGCTCTGTATCGGTGTGAGTGTGTGACTGAGTTTTTGAGAAAACAAGCAGTACAAGATGTGGGTCAAAATTTATTGAGCAATCTATAAACGGGCATTGTTTACTAGGGTTAGAGTTGGAACACTTGTTGTCTCTGTGAAGCACAGACGTACGTCCAACTTCCCATATTTTACTGTGCTGCCATTCCAGATGAGTTGTGGACATTTTAATCTTTGCTACTATATATATATATATATATATATATATATATATATATATATAAACATCACATCCATTATTTTTAACCCGTAGAATTAGTCGTGGATATGCATCAATAACATATGTTGACCATGCTTATACAGCGAGAGTATCTGCGCATGCGTACTCGACAATCCACATAAAAGTGGCTGATGAAAATGTATCCCTTCTAGCGAGACTTCCATCCTTAAATTTGCCACTTAAATTTGCCAAAATGGAGACTTATACTTCGAAAAAATGTCAACAAAATATCAACAAATTCTATGGATTAAAAATAATGGATCTAACGTTGATATATATATATATAAGTGCTGTCATTTTAACGTGTTAATTTGATTAATTAACTATGCCGCAATTTAACGCGTTAAAAAATTTAATGTAATTAAATATGAGCCAATGCTTGCGCATTTGAATTTTGGCCCATTGAAGGACCCGTAGAGGCATATTATTCATTTTTGAATTGCTATATTGAGCCTAAGTGCCGATTTGAGACAGCCTTATTTTATTTCTGAATTTTATTCATTTAACTGAAACGCTGTATTTGCATTGCATTTTTGAAAACAGTCGTATTTGTTTTACATTTTTGAAGACAGCTTTGTTTTCTTTATTTCACTGCATTGCTGTATTTGTATTACATTTTTGAAAACAGTCTTATTTTATTTATTTCACTGTATTGCTGTATTTGTTTTACATTTTTGAATAATGCACCTGACCTCAACTGGTTTGCGGATGTGCTTGACCTTTGCTTTTGGGTTTCATTTATGAAGCACAGTTCACCAATAAAAAAATGGATTTCAAATCTTCTCTTCTTACAATTTTTTAATATCCTAGAACTCAAATTCTTTATTAGGAGACCTTTAGCAGACATGACATGAAAATGTGATTAATTCGATTAATTAATTACAAAATCCTGTAATTAATTCGATTAATTTTTTTGTAATCGACTGACAGCACTACTATATATATATATATTCACGACTAATTCTATGGATTAAAAATAATGGATCAAAATATTGCACTTTTCTTCTGAGTTATTACGTTTTATTGCAGTCAGTAAGCACACCATATCAAACAATGAGGTGAATTATTTAAAGGTATGAATGGCTTTTGAACGTTCATATATATAAATATATATGAACGTTAGAGCCATTACTTTTAAACCGTAGAATTAGCCGTGGATTTGCATCAATGAGAACATATGTTGACAAAGCGAGAGTGTCTGCGCATGCGTACTCAACAATCCACCTAAAAGTGGCTGATGAAAATGTATCCCTTCTAGCGAGACTTCCATCTTTAAATTTGCCAAACTAGAGACTTATAGTTATAGAAAATATCAGCAAAATAAAACAAAACGAATTGACGTCCCCGTAGGAACGAACCCGGAAGTCGTTGGAGGTGTACTATCTCGCCTCGGCCGTGATGACACGGACCAGCCTGTTCCAGAAGTTTCCTCTTCCCTCTTTTAAGGCTGGCGCTGGCTCGCGCGCATCTCTCGCCCTGCGTTTTTCCAAGTCTCGTAGCTGAGCCGTGGCGACAGTCTGTCCTGGTCTGTGTTCAGCTCGACATTGGTCTCAGTCTGACATCCGCTCGGGAGAGTAAAGGCGAGCTAACCTTGACCGTTAGCTGCCGACTGGTGTCCGCAGCTGCTGGTGTTTACCTGCCAGGACGGTTCGAGCTCGCACGGAGCAGTTATGCGTTTGTGAAGGGGGCGCAGGAACCGAGCTGCTGTGATGGGTAAGGATTACTACAAGGTGCTGGGGATCGCGAAAGGTGCCACCGAGGATGAGATCAAGAAGGCGTACAGAAAGCAGGCCCTGCGCTACCACCCCGACAAGAACAAGTCTCCAGGAGCTGAAGACAAATTCAAGGAGGTCGCCGAGGCTTACGACGTTCTCAGTGACGCAAAAAAGAAGGATATATATGACCGCTTTGGAGAGGAAGGTAATGTCTGCCCACTTCTTTGTCTGTGTCTTATAGCAAGCGAAGCGCGATTCGTGCTCGAGTGTCAGAAGGAACTCGCTAGAAACCTCTGGATCTTGCGTGGAATGTCGGGTCTGGTGTTGGTGGCCAGTCCAGCTCGGCCTGCCAAACCGGCAACATCGATCCAAATGTTGAGCTACAGTGTAAATTAGGGAGCATTTTCCAGTATTATACGGGCCAATAGACGTTTATATCTATTTTAAACAAGCACGCTGAAGTATAATCGATTATTTTTATTATATAAATGACATTATATTTATGTAATTTTAAGTATATATTGTTGTTTTTGTGCTGTAGGAACAGCTGTTCAAGCAGAAATTATTTCAATTATTTTTTCAGTAAAAATGATCTGTTTCACCTAGTAGACCAGGGGTGTCAAACTAATCCAGTCCATGTGATTTTTAGGACTGAAAGGCTCAGCTGGTGGTGGAGGTGGCGGACACAGCGGTCCAAGTTACAACTACACCTTCCAAGGCGACCCCCACGCCATCTTCGCCGAGTTCTTCGGAGGCCGCAGCCCCTTCGACCACTTCTTCTCCTCCCAAAACGGGGATGACAACATGGACATGAGCGACCCCTTCGGAGCGTTCGGCATGGGCGCCATGGGGGGAATGGGCGGGTTTCCCCGGACTTTCAAAGCTCACCCAGATCCTCACCACCGGTCGCACAGTAAACAAAAGGACCCCCCTGTTGTGCACGAGCTGAAGGTGAGCCTGGAGGAGGTGTTCTCCGGCTGCACCAAGAAGATGAAGATCTCCAGGAAGAGACTGAACCCAGACGGGTGCACGATGCGCAGCGAGGACAAGATTCTGTCGGTGGACATCAAGCGGGGCTGGAAAGAGGGGACCAAAATCACCTTCCCCAGGGAAGGGGACGAAACTCCAACTAACATTCCTGCAGACGTGGTGTTCGTGGTCAAAGACAAACCTCACCCAGTGTTCCGAAGAGAAGGCTCCGACATCATCTACCCTGCTAAGATTTCACTCAGAGATGTAAGTGACCCATGATGTCTTCACTCACTCTTATCTTCTGACCTTTGACAGCTGTTCAGGCCCTCAGTTCCTAGTGTCATAGTCATAACTGCAACAGCCACTTCTTGTTGCCACAAGTGGAAATCCATATTACAAAATTGTGGGCGGAGTCTTACACAGTAGGGGACCACACCATGTGTGCTGTGAAGATAGTATTCATCAGGTGTGACCTTCTTTAAATCAAGATCTGCTTTGAAGATTTCTGGTCTGTCTGGATCTGCCAGAGTACAATAGGGCTTAGTGACGTGTTGACAATGTACACAATAAACTGATACACAAATGTATGGTAGGGCTGGGCGATGCTGTTGTGCTGTTATTCTCCAATTTGTTTAAAGATCTGTCTCATCTGAAACTATAGAAACTACAGTCGTTTAACAAACTGTGGAAACTGTGCATAACAAGTATCATGTGAACAGTCACACTCATGGCTGCTGTCCAACGGCCTATTGAGTGTCAGTGATGTGAAGCGTGTGTGATGGCTGCTGACCCGGGTCAATCTGCTCTGTGTCCAGGCTCTGTGTGGCTGCACGGTCAACGCCCCCACGCTGGACGGCCGCACCATCACCGTCACCTCCAAAGACGTGGTCAAACCCGGAACTAAAAAGCGCATCGCCGGCGAAGGGCTGCCTCTGTCCAAGTTCCCCGAAAAGAGAGGGGACATGATCCTGGACTTCTCCGTCAAGTTCCCGGACAAACTGGGCCAGAACACTCGCGACGCCCTCAGACAGATTCTCCCTCCCTGACTGCAGTTTTACCACGTCTTTTCTAGTCTAGTCTCTACTGTGGTGACCAGCAACCAAAGTGAGATTCAGTTGTTAAGCTATCACAACGGGGGCAGCCTGCTATCTCGACACGTCTGGAACTTTCTACTTTTTCTACCTGGGTTTTCTTTCCTACTCAGTATTGAACTCCAACCGCTAAAGCCTCAGGTCCTCGGTTGTAGCTTCTCTGTCTCTGACTTGACTAATAACATATGCAGCGATACTTGAAAGTGTTTCTTCAGTATCTATACAGTGTTGGGAATATTCATTTGACTGCTGGGATGAGACATGAAATGCTTCCACTTAGACAAAATCCTTCATGCAAGTGTGGCACAGCACCGACTGGAAACTCCTTGTAAAATATCTGTGGAAAGACTTGTGCCAAAAGTGAAGTCAAATATGTGTGTACGTCTGTCGAGAGCATGTGTGTATGTCATGTGACTGCAGAAGTATTTATTTAGCCAGTAGTAAGTTTAATATTATTTGATCCTGACACTCGACACCCTGCTTGCTCTTAAGTTGTCACATCAGTTCAGTGTTTACAGATGAAGGAAAGTCACTCACCTGGTCAGCCTGTGTGTTTTCACTGTGAAACTGAGCGACTTGTTTCACCAGTGGCTGCTCTAGTTCAGCGGGCAGTCGTCGATCTGCATCTTAATTTGACTCCTGTGGGAGTACGTTTTAATCTAACACCAACATGTGGTTGAACATGAGCGTAGAGATGTGTAATCTCTGTAAAACCTGTTTGTCTTGCTTTCAAAGGAACTTTTTAAAGTCATGGTTCTGTTTTTAACAACAAATATTTTGTGACTTTTCTGTGTGTTTTTTTTTTAAAGTAGAGATTTGCAATGCTGTGATGACACGTATTTACACATTAAAGAAGCTGGTATATAATGTTTTGAACGATCTCTTTAATCTTGATTTGCTGGTTGGATGGATGGCTGAAACATTATGACCACCCTGCAGCGCTTGCCTGGCCAAGGTGCAGAAGAGCCGCATGTCTTCTCTTATGGCAGCCCATACAGTTATATAATTCATTTTAAATACACTTTGTTTATTGCCAATCTAAATAATAAATATTTGAATATATTTGCAAAGAGTAAACATGACTTCAAGGCACTTTATTGCAAGCTATTTCACCCAAGGTAATCTCATCTAATCTAATATAATCATGTGGAAATTGAAGACGGGAATTCTAACGGCAATGAATGATGAAACTACTATATCTTTTGTAGTTTTGCTCTGGTCTCATGAGGGTGGGCCGCACTTTGCTCACCTCTGCGCTTAACTATCCTCCACCCCTCGATTCCCCGCATTCAAACCCTTCTTTTTTAAACGACCCACGCACGTGTACATCTCCATCTTGTGGCCGACCGCTGCAACTACAAGTGAAAATCGAAATCGAATAAAGCCAATGTTGATTTCGAGTGCATTTTGTGTCGAAAAAACCCTGATGTGTTGAGATTTTATAAGTATTCGTTCTACGAATTTAGGAGTAAATAACACTATTGAATAAAGCATAGTAGTAGTGCGCGCCATTGCCAATAGGAGGCGCCATCCCTCACTAGTGTACAACAAGTCTCCTTCACGAGCCAAGCGATTACAAAATGAAAAATGAATTCCAATAATTGCATTAACCCCAACGCTTATTTGTAAACTATATAGTGCTGTGTAAACGTTTTCCATTCAGTCTCACTGTTTCGGTTGATTCCTTTGGACGCGTCTCGTAGTTTCCGAGAGTCCGTGAAGGCACCACAGTTCCACCCCTGCTGTGTTGACAGAGCGAGCGTTAATTCACAGCTACATACCGACACTGACTTAATGTACCGCTCATTGGATTACACCCAAACACAACCAAGTCAACCACAACCACACGTCGCTGGCTCCGTGCGTCTCGATAGCGCTGACATTTGAGAGCGAAAAGAAGGAGTATTAGCCGGCTAAGCTAAAAGCTAACGACTGTTGGCTGAACTCCGGTAAGAATCACTGACCTGCCATGTTTACCCCTCTTTTTAGAATGAGCTGTTTGACTATGCACCTTAATAACTATGGCAATATAATACCATGATGTTATGTAAATGCCAAGTGTGCAGACAGACGACCTGGTGGGGGCTAGCATCTACAGTTAGCTCCTTCTGTTGTGTCTGACGATGCTGCTCTATAGTAGTGTGTCAATACGGTATTCCAACATGTAACGTTTACTGCCATTTGTCTTGTCTTTGTGTGATGTACAGATGTATATTGAATGCTTATGAGGTGTTGCTAATTATTTACCTTTGTAAATAGCAGGTTTTGCTTTCAGTATTCAGCTAAAACAGTCGTCATCACAGTGAGTGTAGTTAGAATAGGTGTGTAATGTTCAGAGTTACACAGCAGAAACAACAGGAAGGAGAGAAATCAAAACAACAATTGCGCCCGTGGTAGGAAGTCCACCTCTTTTTGGTCATGTTTCTAAGAGGCCAAGTGAGTAAGAAGGTCTGGAGTTATTTTTGGTGGGCCATTGTGATGGGAAAAAGCTGAGCCACCTTCCAGTTCCACCCCAGTTCTGGGTTAAAAGACTTTACAGGAGACAAAGAACCAGAGAAACCAGCGTTGGCAGGAACACACCTCCCTCCTACATCGCTTTAGATTTCAAATGAAACATTTCTTCTTCATGTCACGTCACATACACAGAGACATACATGTTCAGCCCGGAAGACTTTTTTGTTTGTTTTCAGTTGTAACAAAGCCTGATGGTGACCTCATACTTGCGTAGAATTTCAGAGCTCTGTGTATAGCATTGACGCTTGTGGATGTTAGTTGGGTCACTTGGAAAGAGCTGAGATGGAAAGCCAGTATTCTTCAGGCAGTTGGCATGATCGGTGCCAGCTGGCTTTGCCCTTCCTGTCTGATGGGCTAACTAAAGCCTGCTTTGTTTAGGTAGAGCAGGCCACTTGAAGTGTACCTGGAGGAAAGATGGGTGGTCAATGCCCAGCCAGGCCTGATGCCAGCTCTGATTTTGGCTGGTGGACTTCCTAAAATGGCTTTGGACAGTGACTAATTTGGTAGCGCCCAGATTTGGCGTGTCAACAGAACAGAACAAAACAAGACAACAAACTGTCTTTCTTTAAGAATGCAGTCCTACTTGCTTAAAAATGCACGCCCTGTTATTATACTTCAGTGCCATGTGATGAGTTTTATTCCAGTTTCTGATTGCTTGGGATGTAAGTGCTGACAGTGTGATCTGTTGTCTTACAGCTGTAGTTCACCGTGCTCCACTGACCCTGCGATGTGAGCTGCTCTCATGTGTGCTTTTGTCAATGCATACATTGTCTGGCTGAGACGGCTCCGTAGCGGGTCTGAAGGACTAAATTATCCCCGCGGCTTGAGGCTTCCACCATTCCGCAGCTGCTTTCATCAAACAGGTGTATGCTGACTTTTATTGTAGCGTAGCGTCTGTGCCGCCTTCCGCTCAGTCGGCCCTGCCTGCAGCACAACCATGCCTCTGGGTTTAGGAAGAAGGAAGAAGGCTCCGCTCATGGAGAATGAAGAGGCTGAGCCCATCCGTGCTGGTCTCAATGTGCCTGGCTTGGACGGACTGGACGGAGGTGTGGTCGGGCTGGGAGAAGGGGCGGCCTCGGAGGGTTTGCCTCCGCCTCCCAGCAGCATGCGCCCCCGCCTCATCTTCCACACCCAGCTCGCACACGGCAGCCCGACCGGGCGCATTGAGGGGTTCAGTAACGTGAGGGAGCTCTACACGAAGATCGGGGAGGCCTTCGGGATTCCCCCGGCTGAGGTTGGTGTCACACGTAGCGTTGCTGTAAACATGAAAACACATTGTCTGTTATCATTCTGCAGGTGATGTTTTGCACACTGAACACGCACAAGGTGGACATGGATAAACTTTTGGGCGGGCAGATCGGACTGGAGGACTTCATATTTGCTCACATTAAAGGCCAGCGAAAGGAAATCGACGTGTTCAAAGGGGAGGACGCGCTGGGTTTAACAATCACGGACAACGGCGCTGGGTACGCGTTCATCAAGGTGAGTACACGAGGGTGTCAGGTGGAAGCTCGTGTGGCCAGGAGAAACCGTCCTTCTGTTGCCGTTTCAGAGAATCAGAGAAGGAAGCGTCATCCACCAGATACAGGTGATCAATGTGGGAGACATGATCGAGTCCATCAACGGACATCGGCTCATCGGCTGTCGCCACTATGAGGTGGCCAAGATGCTCAAGGAGCTGCCGAAGGGGAAGGAGTTCACCATCAAACTGACAGAACCTCTCAAAGCTTTCGGTGAGTTGCAAATGAACTGATCAGTACAAGAGGCGGAAATGCTTTTGTTTACAAAGGAAAATCTTCCACTAGAAAACACGCGACTGCAATAACACATGTACTTTATTTCTAGTAAAATGTTTTATTTTAAGGAGCTTTTGTCCTCCAACCTGTTGGTAAATTGCAACCACTTTTGTCTGATATTGAGGTGATGACGAATGAAACATGAAAAAAAATAGAAAAGGCTGCTTAATTTTGTTTACACTTCTCTGTGAGTTGTGTAGTCCATTCTTCTTCATTCTATTCCATGTTCCCATGATGCTGATAATGACCAGAAACATGTCTGCAATTATATAAAAAACTGCATGTATGGAAATATGAACCAGTACTAGCTTTAAAATAGAACCAGTGTTTTCCGCCTTAATGTATAAGCTTTGCCGTTCTAAAACACAGATATGATCAGCCAGCGCTCCGGGGGATCCAGGTCTTCGTCAGGGGTCCAGCTGGGCACCGGAAGGGGAACACTGCGGCTGCGCTCTAAAGGTCCAGCGACGGTGGAGGAACTGGTACGTCCTGACGTCGATATTGACGGGGGAAATATTTCAGCTGATGCGTGGCTTGGTTTGTTCACCAGCCGTCTGCATTTGAGGAGAAAGCCATCGAGAAGGTGGACGACCTGCTGGAGAGCTACATGGGCATCCGAGACAGCGAGCTGGGTGAGTGCAGGAGGCGCTGCTCCCATTGTTACCCCAGTTCTTCACGCCCACTGACAGCTTTCCCTCCCCCCTCAGCGGCCACCATGGTGGAGCTCGGGAAGGACAAAAAGAACCCAGATGAGTTTGCTGAAGCTTTAGATGAAACGCTGGGGGACTTCGCCTTCCCGGACGAATTTGTTTTTGACGTCTGGGGGGCCATCGGCGACGCCAAGGTTGGACGGGTCTAACTATAGTAACTTCCTTTTCGGCCAGGAAGCTCCACACTACTGGTTTATTCTGCAGCTTTTAATTCAGCGATAAGAGTCGGAGTATCCTGCGTCACCTCCCAAAGAGCTAGTTTCTGATCTTCCTTGTGTCTTCTGGAGACCACACGCACGCTGAGGAACATTCCAGTACATGAACCCGTCGCATGTCCAGCACTAAAACACAGCAAGGTTTTTATATTTGCTCCCATTTTCCTGTGTTAGTGGCTACACTCCTTCCAAGTGTCTCCCTGGAGTTTCATATCAGTGATGGATGCGAGGCTGAGGAGCCATTCTGAGCTGAGTTTTGGATCACTGGCGTGATTTTTTTTTTTAAACAGCTGGTCGGCTCTTAACTGTTATTGGGTTGTTTATCCAGCCTCTATATTATCCTCCGGTGTTCATCCAACCAGACTTCAGCCTTAAAAGAAGAAAAGTGTTTTGACCAGAAGTGAGTCTTGCGACCTTGTATGGAATTACAAAACG